>NW_027064081.1:0-28291 GCF_032884065.1 Artemia franciscana
TTTTTCAACATACGTAGCTATTACCCTCGAAAACTAAAACTTTTGAAATAGTAAAAGAGCCTTTAATCACATTCTTTACCATTTGCAATCATAAAATAGTCTAATATCTTCATTTTTTCCACAGACATAGCTATTACCCTCAAAAACTAAAACTTTTGAAATAGGAAAAGAGCCTTTAATCGCATTCTTTACCATTTGCAATCATAAAATAGTCTAATATCTTCATTTTTTCAACATACGTAGCTCTTACCCTCGAAAACTAAAACTTTTGACATAGGAAAAGAGCCTTTAATCACATTCTTTACCATTTGCAATCATAAAATAGTATAATATCTTCATTTTTTCAACATACGTAGCTATTACCCTCGAAAACTAAAACTTTTGACATAGGAAAAGAGCCTTTAATCACATTCTTTACCATTTGCAATTATAAAATAGTCTAATATCTATATTTTTTCAACATACGTATCTATTACCCTCAAAAACTATAACTTTTGAAATAGGAAAAGAGCCTTTAATCACATTCCTTACCATGTGTAATTATAAAATTGTCTAAAATCTTCATTTTTTCAACATACGTAGCTATTACCCTCGAAAACTAAAACTTTTGAAATAGGAAAAGAGCCTTTAATCAAATTCTTTACCATGTGCAATCATAAAATAGTCTAATATCTTCATTTTTTCAACAAACGTAGCTATTACCCTCGAAAACTAAAACTTTTGACATAGGAAAAGAGCCTTTAATCACATTCTTTACCATTTGCAATCATAAAATTGTCCAACATCTTCATTTTTTCAACATACGTAGCTATTACCCTCGAAAACTAAAACTTTTGAAATAGGAAAAGAGCCTTTAATCACATTCTTTACCATGTGCAATCATAAAATTGTCTAATATCTTCATTTTTTCAACATACGTAGCTATTACCCTCGAAAACTAAAACTTTTGACATAGGAAAAGAGCCTTTAATCACATTCTTTACCATGTGCAATCATAAAATAGTCTAATATCTTCATTTTTTCAACATACGTAGCTATTACCCTCAAAAACTAAAACTTTTGACTTAGGAAAAGAGCCTTTAATCACATTCTTTACCATGTGCAATCATAAAATTGTCTAATATCTTCATTTTTTCAACATACGTTATTACTACCCTTGAAAACTAAAACTTTTGACATAGGAAAAGAGCCTTTAATCACATTCTTTACCATTTGCAATCATAAAATAGTCTAATATCTTCATTTTTTCAACAAACGTAGCTTTTACCCTCGAAAACTAAAACTTTTGACATAGGAAAAGAGCCTTTAATCACATTCTTTACCATTTGCAATCATAAAATAGTCTAATATCTTCATTTTTTCAACATACGTAGCTATTACCCTCGAAAACTAAAACTTTTGAAATAGGAAAAGATCCTTTAATCACATTCTTTACCATGTGCAATCATAAAATAGTCTAATATCTTCATTTTTTCAAAATACGTAGCTATTACCCTCGAAAACTAAAACTTTTGACATAGGAAAAGAGCATTTAATCACCTTCTTTACCATGTGCAATCATAAAATTGTCTAATATCTTCATTTTTTCCACAGACATAGCTATTACCCTCGAAAACTAGAACTTTTGAAATAGGAAAAGAGCCTTTAATCACATTCTTTACCATTTGCAATCATAAAATAGACTAATATCTTCATTTTTTCAACATACGTAGCTATTACCCTCGAAAACTAAAACTTTTGACATAGGAAAAGAGCCTTTAATCACATTCTTTACCATGTGCCATCATAAAATAGTCTAATATCTTCATTTTTTCCACAGACATAGCTATTACCTTCGAAAACTAAAACTTTTGAAATAGGAAAAGTGCCTTTAATCACATTCTTTACCATTTGCAATCATAAAATAGTATAATATCTTCATTTTTTCAACATACGTAGCTATTACCCTCGAAAACTAAAACTTTTGACATAGGAAAAGAGCCTTTAATCACATTCTTTACCATTTGCAATCATAAAATACTCTAATATCTTCATTTTTTCAACATACGTAGCTATTACCCTCGAAAACTAAAACTTCTGACATAGGAAAAGAGCCTTTAATTACATTCTTTACCATGTGCAATCATAAAATAGTCTAATATCTTCATTTTTTCCACAGACATAGCTATTACCCTCGAAAACCAAAACTTTTGAAATAGGAAAAGAGCCTTTAATCACATTCTTTACCATGTGCAATCATAAAATAGTCTAATATCTTCATTTTTTCAACATACGTAGCTATTACCCTCGAAAACTAAAACTTTTGACATAGGAAAAGAGCCTTTAATCACATTCTTTACCATGTGCCATCATAAAATAGTCTAATATCTTCATTTTTTTCAACAGACATAGCTATTACCTTCGAAAACTAAAACTTTTGAAATAGGAAAAGAGCCTTTAATCACATTCTTTACCATTTGCAATCATAAAATAGTCTAATATCTTCATTTTTTCAACATACGTAGCTATTACCCTCGAAAACTAAAACTTTTTGACATAGGAAAAGAGCCTTTAATCACATTCTTTACCATTTGCAATCATAAAATAGTATAATATCTTCATTTTTTCAACATACGTAGCTATTACCCTCGAAAACTAAAACTTCTGACATAGGAAAAGAGCCTTTAATTACATTCTTTACCATGTGCAATCATAAAATACTCTAATATCTTCATTTTTTCCACAGACATAGCTATTACCCTCGAAAACCAAAACTTTTGAAATAGGAAAAGAGCCTTTAATCACATTCTTTACCATTTGCAATCATAAAATAGTCTAATATCTTCATTTTTTTCAACATACGTAGCTATTACCCTCGAAAACTAAAACTTTTGACATAGGAAAAGAGCCTTTAATCACATTCTTTACCATTTGCAATCATAAAATAGTATAATATCTTCATTTTTTTCAACATACGTAGCTATTTCCCTCGAAAACTAAAACTTTTGACATAGGAAAAGAGCCTTTAATCACATTCTTTACCATTTGCAATCATAAAATACTCTAATATCTTCATTTTTTCAACATACGTAGCTATTACCCTCGAAAACTAAAACTTCTGACATAGGAAAAGAGCCTTTAATTACATTCTTTACCATGTGCAATCATAAAATAGTCTAATATCTTCAGTTTTTCCACAGACATAGCTATTACCCTCGAAAACCAAAACTTTTGAAATAGGAAAAGAGCCTTTAATCACATTCTTTAAGATGTGCAATCATAAAATAGTCTAATATCTTCATTTTTTCAACATACGTAGCTATTACCCTCGAAAACTAAAACTTTTGAAATAGTAAAAGAGCCTTTAATCACATTCTTTACCATTTGCAATCATAAAATAGTCTAATATCTTCATTTTTTTCCACAGACATAGCTATTACCCTCAAAAACTAAAACTTTTGAAATAGGAAAAGAGCCTTTAATCGCATTCTTTACCATTTGCAATCATAAAATAGTCTAATATCTTCATTTTTTCAACATACGTAGCTATTACCCTCGAAAACTAAAACTTTTGACATAGGAAAAGAGCCTTTAATCACATTCTTTACCATGTGCAATCATAAAATTGTCCAACATCTTCATTTTTTCAACATACGTAGCTATTACCCTCGAAAACTAAAACTTTTGAAATAGGAAAAGAGCCTTTAATCACATTCTTTACCATGTGCAATCATAAAATTGTCTAATATCTTCATTTTTTCAACATACGTAGCTATTACCCTCGAAAACTAAAACTTTTGACATAGGAAAAGAGCCTTTAATCACATTCTTTACCATGTGCAATCATAAAATAGTCTAATATCTTCATTTTTTCAACATACGTAGCTATTACCCTCAAAAACTAAAACTTTTGACATAGGAAAAGAGCCTTTAATCACATTCTTTACCATGTGCAATCATAAAATTGTCTAATATCTTCATTTTTTCAACAAACGTTATTACTACCCTTGAAAACTAAAACTTTTGACATAGGAAAAGAGCCTTTAATCACATTTAATCACATTCAAAAAGAGCCTTTAATCACATTCAAAAGTTTTAGTTTTCGAGGGTAATAGCTACGTATGTTGAAAAAATGAAGATGTTGGACAATTTTATGATTGCAAATGGTAAAGAATGTGATTAAAGGCTCTTTTCCTATGTCAAAAGTTTTAGTTTTCGAGGGTAATAGCTACGTTTGTTGAAAAAATGAAGATATTAGACTATTTTATGATTGCACATGGTAAAGAATTTGATTAAAGGCTCTTTTCCTATTTCAAAAGTTTTAGTTTTCGAGGGTAATAGCTACGTATGTTGAAAAAATGAAGATTTTAGACAATTTTATAATTACACATGGTAAGGAATGTGATTAAAGGCTCTTTTCCTATTTCAAAAGTTATAGTTTTTGAGGGTAATAGATACGTATGTTGAAAAAATATAGATATTAGACTATTTTATAATTGCAAATGGTAAAGAATGTGATTAAAGGCTCTTTTCCTATGTCAAAAGTTTTAGTTTTCGAGGGTAATAGCTACGTATGTTGAAAAAATGAAGATATTAGACAATTTTATGATTGCACATGGTAAAGAATGTGATTAAAGGCTCTTTTCCTATGTCAAAAGTTTTAGTTTTCGAGGGTAAAGCTACGTTTGTTGAAAAATGAAGATATTAGACTATTTTATGATTGCAATGGTAAAGAATGTGATTAAAGGCTCTTTTCCTATTTCAAAAGTTTTAGTTTTCGAGGGTAATAGCTACGTATGTTGAAAAAATGAAGATATTAGACAATTTTATGATTGCACATGGTAAAGAATGTGATTAAAGGCTCTTTTCCTATGTCAAAAGTTTTAGTTTTCGAGGGTAATAGCTACGTATGTTGAAAAAATGAAGATATTAGACTATTTTATGATTGCACATGGTAAAGAATGTGATTAAAGGCTCTTTTCCTATGTCAAAAGTTTTAGTTTTCGAGGGTAATAGCTACGTATGTTGAAAAAATGAAGATATTAGACTATTTTATGATTGCACATGGTAAAGAATGTGATTAAAGGCTCTTTTCCTATTTCAAAAGTTTTAGTTTTCGAGGGTAATAGCTACGTATGTTGAAAAAATGAAGATATTGACAATTTTATGATTGCAAATGGTAAAGAATGTGATTAAAGGCTCTTTTCCTATGTCAAAAGTTTTAGTTTTCGAGGGTAATAGCTACGTATTGTTGAAAAAATGAAGATATTAGACTATTTTATGATTGCACATGGTAAAGAATGTGATTAAAGGCTCTTTTCCTATTTCAAAAGTTTTAGTTTTCGAGGGTAATAGCTACGTATGTTGAAAAAATGAAGATATTAGACAATTTTATGATTGCACATGGTAAAGAATGTGATTAAAGGCTCTTTTCCTATGTCAAAAGTTTTAGTTTTCGAGGGTAATAGATACGTATGTTGAAAAAATGAAGATATTAGACTATTTTATGATTGCAAATGGTAAAGAATGTGATTAAAGGCTCTTTTCCTATTCAAAAGTTTTAGTTTTCGAGGGTAATAGCTACGTATGTTGAAAAAATGAAGATATTAGACAATTTTATGATTGCACATGGTAAAGAATGTGATTAAAGGCTCTTTTCCTATGTCAAAAGTTTTAGTTTTCGAGGGTAATAGCTACGTATGTTGAAAAAATGAAGATATTAGACTATTTTATGATTGCAAATGGTAAAGAATGTGATTAAAGGCTCTTTTCCTATTTCAAAAGTTTTAGTTTTCGAGGGTAATAGCTACGTATGTTGAAAAAATGAAGATATTAGACTATTTTATGATTGCAAATGGTAAAGAATGTGATTAAAGGCTCTTTTCCTATTTCAAAAGTTTTAGTTTTCGAGGGTAATAGCTACGTATGTTGAAAAAATGAAGATATTAGACTATTTTATGATTGCAAATGGTAAAGAATGTGATTAAAGGCTCTTTTCCTATTTCAAAAGTTTTAGTTTTCGAGGGTAATAGCTATGTCTGTGGAAAAAATGAAGATATTAGACTATTTTATGATTGCACATGGTAAAGAATGTGATTAAAGGCTCTTTTCCTATGTCAAAAGTTTTAGTTTTCGAGGGTAATAGCTACGTATGTTGAAAAAATGAAGATATTAGACTATTTTATGATTGCAAATGGTAAAGAATGTGATTAAAGGCTCTTTTCCTATTTCAAAAGTTTTAGTTTTCGAGGGTAATAGCTACGTATGTTGAAAAAATGAAGATATTAGACTATTTTATGATTGCAAATGGTAAAGAATGTGATTAAAGGCTCTTTTCCTATGTCAAAAGTTTTAGTTTTCGAGGGTAATAGCTACGTATGTTGAAAAAATGAAGATATTAGACTATTTTATGATTGCAAATGGTAAAGAATGTGATTAAAGGCTCTTTTCCTATTTCAAAAGTTTTAGTTTTCGAGGGTAATAGCTACGTATGTTGAAAAAATGAAGATATTAGACTATTTTATGATTGCAAATGGTAAAGAATGTATTAAAGGCTCTTTTCCTATGTCAAAAGTTTTAGTTTTCGAGGGTAATAGCTACGTATGTTGAAAAAATGAAGATATTAGACTATTTTATGATTGCAAATGGTAAAGAATGTGATTAAAGGCTCTTTTCCTATGTCAAAAGTTTTAGTTTTCGAGGGTAATAGCTACGTATGTTGAAAAAATGAAGATATTATACTATTTTATGATTGCAAATGGTAAAGAATGTGATTAAAGGCTCTTTTCCTATGTCAAAAGTTTTAGTTTTCGAGGGTAATAGCTACGTATGTTGAAAAAATGAAGATATTAGACTATTTTATGATTGCACATGGTAAAGAATGTGATTAAAGGCTCTTTTCCTATTTCAAAAGTTTTAGTTTTCGAGGGTAATAGCTACGTATGTTGAAAAAATGAAGATATTAGACTATTTTATGATTGCACATGGTAAAGAATGTGATTAAAGGCTCTTTTCCTATGTCAAAAGTTTTAGTTTTCGAGGGTAATAGCTACGTATGTTGAAAAAATGAAGATATTAGACTATTTTATGATTGCACATGGTAAAGAATGTGATTAAAGGCTCTTTTCCTATTTCAAAAGTTTTGGTTTTCGAGGGTAATAGCTATGTCTGTGGAAAAAATGAAGATATTAGACTATTTTATGATTGCACATGGTAAAGAATGTGATTAAAGGCTCTTTTCCTATGTCAAAAGTTTTAGTTTTCGAGGGTAATAGCTACGTATGTTGAAAAAATGAAGATATTAGACTATTTTATGATTGCAAATGGTAAAGAATGTGATTAAAGGCTCTTTTCCTATGTCAAAAGTTTTAGTTTTCGAGGGTAATAGCTACGTATGTTGAAAAAATGAAGATATTAGACTATTTTATGATTGCAAATGGTAAAGAATGTGATTAAAGGCACTTTTCCTATTTCAAAAGTTTTAGTTTTCGAAGGTAATAGCTATGTCTGTGGAAAAAATGAAGATATTAGACTATTTTATGATGGCACATGGTAAAGAATGTGATTAAAGGCTCTTTTCCTATGTCAAAAGTTTTAGTTTTCGAGGGTAATAGCTACGTATGTTGAAAAAATGAAGATATTAGACTATTTTATGATTGCAAATGGTAAAGAATGTGATTAAAGGCTCTTTTCCTATTTCAAAAGTTTTAGTTTTCGAGGGTAATAGCTACGTCTGTGAAAAAATGAAGATATTAGACAATTTTATGATTGCACATGGTAAAGAATGTGATTAAAGGCTCTTTTCCTATGTCAAAAGTTTTAGTTTTCGAGGGTAATAGCTACGTATGTTGAAAAAATGAAGATATTAGACTATTTTATGATTGCAATGGTAAAGAATGTGATTAAAGGCTCTTTTCCTATTCAAAAGTTTTAGTTTTCGAGGGTAATAGCTACGTATGTTGAAAAAATGAAGATATTAGACTATTTTATGATTGCAAATGGTAAAGAATGTGATTAAAGGCTCTTTTCCTATGTCAAAAGTTTTAGTTTTCGAGGGTAAAGCTACGTATGTTGAAAAAATGAAGATATTAGACATTTTATGATTGCAATGGTAAAGAATGTGATTAAAGGCTCTTTTCCTATGTCAAAAGTTTTAGTTTTCGAGGGTAATAGCTACGTATGTTGAAAAAATGAAGATATTAGACAATTTTATGATTGCACATGGTAAAGAATGTGATTAAAGGCTCTTTTCCTATGTCAAAAGTTTTAGTTTTCGAGGGTAATAGCTACGTATGTTGAAAAAATGAAGATATTAGACTATTTTATGATTGCACATGGTAAAGAATGTGATTAAAGGCTCTTTTCCTATGTCAAAAGTTTTAGTTTTCGAGGGTAATAGCTACGTATGTTGAAAAAATGAAGATGTTGACAATTTTATGATTGCAAATGGTAAAGAATGTGATTAAAGGCTCTTTTCCTATGTCAAAAGTTTTAGTTTTCGAGGGTAATAGCTACGTTGTTGAAAAAATGAAGATATTAGACTATTTTATGATTGCACATGGTAAAGAATTTGATTAAAGGCTCTTTTCCTATTTCAAAAGTTTTAGTTTTCGAGGGTAATAGCTACGTATGTTGAAAAAATGAAGATTTTAGACAATTTTATGATTACACATGGTAAGGAATGTGATTAAAGGCTCTTTTCCTATTTCAAAAGTTATAGTTTTTGAGGGTAATAGCTACGTATGTTGAAAAAATATAGATATTAGACTATTTTATAATTGCAAATGGTAAAGAATGTGATTAAAGGCTCTTTTCCTATGTCAAAAGTTTTAGTTTTCGAGGGTAATAGCTACGTATGTTGAAAAAATGAAGATATTAGACAATTTTATGATTGCACATGGTAAAGAATGTGATTAAAGGCTCTTTTCCTATGTCAAAAGTTTTAGTTTTCGAGGGTAAGAGCTACGTATGTTGAAAAAATGAAGATATTAGACTATTTTATGATTGCAAATGGTAAAGAATGCGATTAAAGGCTCTTTTCCTATTTCAAAAGTTTTAGTTTTTGAGGGTAATAGCTATGTCTGTGGAAAAAATGAAGATATTAGACTATTTTATGATTGCAAATGGTAAAGAATGTGATTAAAGGCTCTTTTACTATTTCAAAAGTTTTAGTTTTCGAGGGTAATAGCTACGTATGTTGAAAAAATGAAGATATTAGACTATTTTATGATTGCACATGGTAAAGAATGTGATTAAAGGCTCTTTTCCTATTTCAAAAGTTTTGGTTTTCGAGGGTAATAGCTATGTCTGTGGAAAAAATGAAGATATTAGACTATTTTATGATTGCACATGGTAAAGAATGTAATTAAAGGCTCTTTTCCTATGTCAGAAGTTTTAGTTTTCGAGGGTAATAGCTACGTATGTTGAAAAAATGAAGATATTAGAGTATTTTATGATTGCAAATGGTAAAGAATGTGATTAAAGGCTCTTTTCCTATGTCAAAAGTTTTAGTTTTCGAGGGTAATAGCTACGTATGTTGAAAAAATGAAGATATTATACTATTTTATGATTGCAAATGGTAAAGAATGTGATTAAAGGCTCTTTTCCTATGTCAAAAGTTTTAGTTTTCGAGGGTAATAGCTACGTATGTTGAAAAAATGAAGATATTAGACTATTTTATGATTGCAAATGGTAAAGAATGTGATTAAAGGCTCTTTTCCTATTTCAAAAGTTTTAGTTTTCGAAGGTAATAGCTATGTCTGTGGAAAAAATGAAGATATTAGACTATTTTATGATGGCACATGGTAAAGAATGTGATTAAAGGCTCTTTTCCTATGTCAAAAGTTTTAGTTTTCGAGGGTAATAGCTACGTATGTTGAAAAAATGAAGATATTAGACTATTTTATGATTGCAAATGGTAAAGAATGTGATTAAAGGCTCTTTTCCTATTTCAAAAGTTTTAGTTTTCGAGGGTAATAGCTATGTCTGTGGAAAAAATGAAGATATTAGACAATTTTATGATTGCACATGGTAAAGAATGTGATTAAAGGCTCTTTTCCTATTTCAAAAGTTTTAGTTTTCGAGGGTAATAGCTATGTCTGTGGAAAAAATGAAGATATTAGACTATTTTATGATTGCACATGGTAAAGAATGTGATTAAAGACTCTTTTCCTATTTCAAAAGTTTTAGTTTTCGAGGGTAATAGCTACGTATGTTGAAAAAATGAAGATATTAGACTTTTTTTGATTGCAAATGGTAAAGAATGTGATTAAAGGCTCTTTTCCTATGTCAAAAGTTTTAGTTTTCGAGGGTAATAGCTACGTATGTTGAAAAAATGAAGATATTAGACAATTTTATGATTGCACATGGTAAAGAATGTGATTAAAGGCTCTTTTCCTATTTCAAAAGTTTTAGTTGGGGGCCAACCATCCTGTGCTTTCGCACACCCTTCCTGTTTACCTTCCCCAGATTTCTCGAGGTACCCATTTAAAGCTGGGTCGACTCTGGCTAAGCTTACAGTGTCACGCCACTAACTCCCGTCCCAAACTGAACAATTGGGTACACTGGGATTTGAACCCGCGTCCTTTCAGACAAAGGATCCCAAATCCAGCGCACCAACCGACTCGGCTAGGACATGGTAAAGAATGTGATTAAAGGCTCTTTTCCTATTTCAAAAGTTTTAGTTTTCGAGGGTAATAGCTACGTATGTTGAAAAAATGAAGATATTAGACAATTTTATGATTGCAAATTGTAAAGAATGTGATTAAAGGCTCTTTTCCTATTTCAAAAGTTTTAGTTTTCATGGGTAATAGCTACGTATGTTGAAAAAATGAAGATATTAGACTATTTTATGATTGCAAATGGTAAAGAATGTGATTAAAGGCTCTTTTCCTATGTCAAAAGTTTTAGTTTTCGAGGGTAATAGCTACGTATGTTGAAAAAATGAAGATATTAGACTATTTTATTACTGCACAAGGTAAAGAATGTGATTAAAGGCTCTTTTCCTATTTCAAAAGTTTTAGTTTTCGAGGGTAATAGCTACGTATGTTGAAAAAATGAAGATATTAGACTATTTTATGATTGCAAATTTTAAAGAATGTGATTAAAGGCTCTTTTCCTATGTCAAAAGTTTTAGTTTTCGAGGGTAATAGCTACGTATGTTGAAAAAATGAAGATATTAGACAATTTTATGATTGCACATGGTAAAGAATGTGATTAAAGGCTCTTTTCCTATTTCAAAAGTTTTAGTTTTCGAGGGTAATAGCTACGTATGTTGAAAAAATGAAGATATTAGACTATTTTATGATTGCAAATTTTAAAGAATGTGATTAAAGGCTCTTTTCCTATGTCAAAAGTTTTAGTTTTCGAGGGTAATAGCTACGTATGTTGAAAAAATGAAGATATTAGACAATTTTATGATTGCACATGGTAAAGAATGTGATTAAAGGCTCTTTTCCTATGTCAAAAGTTTTAGTTTTCGAGGGTAATAGCTACGTATGTTGAAAAAATGAAGATATTAGACTATTTTATGATTGCAATGTGATTAAAGGCTCTTTTCCTATGTCAAAAGTTTTAGTTTTCGAGGGTAATAGCTACGTATGTTGAAAAAATGAAGATATTGGACAATCTTATGATTGCACATGGTAAAGAATGTGAGTAAAGGCTTTTTTCCTATTTCAAAAGTTTTAGTTTTCGAGGGTAATAGCTTTGTCTGTGGAAAAAATGAAGATATTAGACAATTTTATGATTGCACATGGTAAAGAATGTGATTAAAGGCTCTTTTCCTATTTCAAAAGTTTTAGTTTTCGAGGGTAATAGCTACGTATGTTGAAAAAATGAAGATATTAGACTATTTTATGATTGCAAATGGTAAAGAATGTGATTAAAGGCTCTTTTCCTATGTCAAAAGTTTTAGTTTTCGAGGGTAATAGCAACGTATCTTGAAAAAATGAAGATATTAGACTATTTTATGATTGCAAATGGTAAAAAATGTGATTAAAGGCTCTTCTCCTATTTCAAAAGTTTTAGTTTTCGAGGGTAATAGCTACGTATGTTGAAAAAATGAAGATATTGACTATTTTATGATTGCACATGGTAAAGAATGTGATTAAAGGCTCTTTTCGTATGTCAAAAGTTTTAGTTTTCGAGGGTAATAGCTACGTATGTTGAAAAAATGAAAAAAACTTTGGACATAGTTTTAGTTTTCGAGGGTAATAGCTATGTATGTTGAAAAATGAAGATATTAGACTATTTTATGATTGCACATGGTAAAGAATGTGATTAAAGGCTCTTTTCCTATTTCAAAAGTTTTAGTTTTCAAAGGTAATAGCTATGTCTGTGGAAAAAATGAAGATATTAGACTATTTTATGATTGCACATGGTAAAGAATGTGATTAAAGGCTCTTTTCCTATGTCAAAAGTTTTAGTTTTCGAGGGTAATAGCTACGTATGTTGAAAAAATGAAGATATTGGACTATTTTATGATTGCAAATGGTAAATAATATGATTAAAGGCTCTTTTCCTATTTCAAAAGTTTTAGTTTTCGGGGGTAAGAGCTTTGTTTGTGGAAAAAATGAAGATATTAGACAATTTTATGATTGCATATAGTAAAGAATGTGATTAAAGGCTCTTTTCCTATTTCAAAAGTTTTAGTTTTCGAGGGTAATAGCTACGTATGTTGAAAAAATGAAGATATTAGACTATTTTAAGATTGCAAATGGTAAAGAATGTGATTAAAGGCTTTTTTCCTATGTCAAAAGTTTTAGTTTTCGAGGGTAATAGCTACGTATGTTGAAAAAATGAAGATATTAGACTATTTTATGATTGCAAATGGTAAAGAATGCGATTAAAGGCTCTTTTTCCTATTTCAAAAGTTTTAGTTTTCGAGGGTAATAGCTATGTGTGTGGAAAAAATGAAGATATTAGACTATTTTATGATTGCAAATGGTAAAGAATGTGATTAAAGGCTCTTTTTCTATTTCAAAAGTTTTAGTTTTCGAGGGTAATAGCTACGTATGTTGAAAAATAGAGATATTAGACTATTTTATAATTGCACATGGTAAAGAATGTGATTAAAGGCTCTTTTCCTATTTCAAAAGTTTTAGTTTTCGAGGGTAATAGCTATGTCTGTGGAAAAAATGAAGATATTAGACTAT
Organism: Artemia franciscana; assembly: GCF_032884065.1. NCBI lineage: Eukaryota > Metazoa > Arthropoda > Branchiopoda > Anostraca > Artemiidae > Artemia > Artemia franciscana. The sequence goes on from NW_027064081.1 coordinate 13,134, forward strand.
TTTATGATTGCACATGGTAAAGAATGTGATTAAAGGCTCTTTTCCTATTTCAAAAGTTTTAGTTTTCGAGGGTAATAGCTACGTATGTTGAAAAAATGAAGATATAAGACTATTTTATGATTGCAAATGGTAAAGAATGTGATTAAAGGCTCTTTTCCTATTTCAAAAGTTTTGGTTTTCGAGGGTAATAGCTACGTATGTTGACAAAATGAAGATATTAGACTATTTTATGATTGCAAATAGTAAAGAATGTGATTAAAGGCTCTTTTCTATGTCAAAAGTTTTAGTTTTCGAGGGTAATAGCTACGTATGTTGAAAAAATGAAGATATTAGACTATTTTATGATTGCAAATGGTAAAGAATGTTATTAAGGGCTCTTTTCCTATTTCAAAAGTTTTAGTTTTCAAAGGTAATAGCTATGTCTGTGGAAAAAATGAAGATATTAGACTATTTTATGATTGCACATGGTAAAGAAGGTGACTAAAGGCTCTTTTCCTATGTCAAAAGTTTTAGTTTTCGAGGGTAATAGCTACGTATGTTGAAAAAATGAAGATATTGGACTATTTTATGATTGCAAATGGTAAATAATGTGATTAAAGGCTCTTTTCCTATTTCAAAAGTTTTAGTTTTCGGGGGTAAGAGCTTTGTTTGTGGAAAAAATGAAGATATTAGACAATTTTATGATTGCACATGGTAAAGAATGTGATTAAAGGCTCTTTTCCTATTTCAAAAGTTTTAGTTTTCGAGGGTAATAGCTACGTATGTTGAAAAAATGAAGATATTAGACAATTTTATGATTGCACATGGTAAAGAATGTGATTAAAGGCTCTTTTCCTATTTCAAAAGTTTTAGTTTTCGAGGGTAATAGCTACGTATGTTGAAAAAATGAAGATATTAGACAATTTTATGATTGCAAATGGTAAAGAATTTGATTAAAGGCTCTTTTCCTATTTCAAAAGTTTTAGTTTTCGAGGGTAATAGCTACGTATGTTGAAAAAATGAAGATATTAGACTATTTTATGATTGCAAATGGTAAAGAATGTGATTAAAGGCTCTTTTCCTATGTCAAAAGTTTTAGTTTTCGAGGGTAATAGCTACGTATGTTGAAAAAATGAAGATATTAGACTATTTTATAATTGCACAAGGTAAAGAATGTGATTAAAGGCTCTTTTCCTATTTCAAAAGTTTTAGTTTTCGAGGGTAATAGCTACGTATGTTGAAAAAATGAAGATATTAGACAATTTTATGATTGCACATGGTAAAGAATGTGATTAAAGGCTCTTTTCCTATTTCAAAAGTTTTAGTTTTCGAGGGTAATAGCTACGTATGTTGAAAAAATGAAGATATTAGACTATTTTATGATTGCAAATGGTAAAGAATGTGATTAAAGGCTCTTTTCCTATTTCAAAAGTTTTAGTTTTCGAGGGTAATAGCTACGTATGTTGAAAAAATGAAGATATTAGACTATTTTATGATTGCACATGGTAAAGAATGTGATTAAAGGCTTTTTTCCTATTTCAAAAGTTTTAGTTTTCGAGGGTAATAGCTACGTATGTTGAAAAAATGAAGATATTAGACTATTTTATGATTGCAAATGGTAAAGAATGTGATTAAAGGCTCTTTTCCTATTTCAAAAGTTTTAGTTTTCGAGGGTAATAGCTACGTATGTGAAAAAATGAAGATATTAGACTATTTTATGATTGCAAATGGTAAAGAATGTGATTAAAGGCTCTTTTTCCTATTTCAAAAGTTTTAGTTTTCGAGGGTAATAGCTACGTATTGTTGAAAAAATGAAGATATTAGACATTTTATGATTGCACATGGTAAAGAATGTGATTAAAGGCTCTTTTCCTATTTCAAAAGTTTTAGTTTTCGAGGGTAATAGCTATGTCTGTGGAAAAAATGAAGATATTAGACTATTTTATGATTGCAAATGGTAAAGAATGTGATTAAAGGCTCTTTTCCTATTTCAAAAGTTTTAGTTTTCGAGGGTAATAGCTATGTCTGTTGAAAAAATGAAGATATTAGACTATTTTATGATTGCACATGGTAAAGAATGTGATTAAAGGCTCTTTTCCTATTTCAAAAGTTTTAGTTTTCGAGGGTAATAGCTATGTATGTTGAAAAAATGAAGATATTAGACTATTTTATGATTGCACATGGTAAAGAATGTGATTAAAGGCTCTTTTCCTATTTCAAAAGTTTTAGTTTTCGAGGGTAATAGCTATGTCTGTGGAAAAAATGAAGATATTAGACTATTTTATGATTGCACATGGTAAAGAATGTGATTAAAGGCTCTTTTCCTATTTCAAAAGTTTTAGTTTTCGAGGGTAATAGCTATGTATAGTGAAAAAATGAAGATATTAGACTATTTTATGATTGCAAATGGTAAAGAATTTGATTAAAGGCTCTTTTCCTATGTCAAAAGTTTTAGTTTTCGAGGGTAATAGCTACGTATGTTGAAAAAATGAAGATATTAGACTATTTTATGATTGCAAATGGTAAAGAATGTGATTAAAGGCTCTTTTCCTATTTCAAAAGTTTTAGTTTTCGAGGGTAATAGCTACGTATGTTGAAAAAATGAAGATATTAGACTATTTTATGATTGCAAATGGTAAAGAATGTGATTAAAGGCTCTTTTCCTATTTCAAAAGTTTTAGTTTTCGAGGGTAATAGCTACGTATGTTGAAAAAATGAAGATATTAGACTATTTTATGATTGCAAATGGTAAAGAATGTGATTAAAGGCTCTTTTCCTATTTCAAAAGTTTTAGTTTTCGAGGGTAATAGCTACGTATGTTGAAAAAATGAAGATATTAGACTATTTTATGATTGCAAATGGTAAAGAATGTGATTAAAGGCTCTTTTCCTATTTCAAAAGTTTTAGTTTTCGAGGGTAATAGCTACGTATGTTGAAAAAATGAAGATATTAGACTATTTTATGATTGCACATGGTAAAGAATGTGATTAAAGGCTCTTTTCCTATTCAAAAGTTTTAGTTTTCGAGGGTAATAGCTACGTATGTTGAAAAAATGAAGATATTAGACTATTTTATGATTGCAATGGTAAAGAATGTGATTAAAGGCTCTTTTCCTATTCAAAAGTTTTAGTTTTCGAGGGTAATAGCTACGTATGTTGAAAAAATGAAGATATTAGACTATTTTATGATTGCACATGGTAAAGAATGTGATTAAAGGCTCTTTTCCTATTCAAAAGTTTTAGTTTTCGAGGGTAATAGCTACGTATGTTGAAAAAATGAAGATATTAGACTATTTTATGATTGCAAATGGTAAAGAATGTGATTAAAGGCTCTTTTCCTATGTCAAAAGTTTTAGTTTTCGAGGGTAATAGCTACGTATGTTGAAAAAATGAAGATATTAGACTTTTTATGATTGCAAAGGTAAAGAATGTGATTAAAGGCTCTTTTCCTATTTCAAAAGTTTTAGTTTTCGAGGGTAATAGCTTTGTCTGTGGAAAAAATGAAGATATTAGACTATTTTATGATTGCAATGGTAAAGAATGTGATTAAAGGCTCTTTTCCTATTTCAAAAGTTTTAGTTTTCGAGGGTAATAGCTACGTATGTTGAAAAAATGAAGATATTAGACTATTTTATGATTGCAAATGGTAAAGAATGTGATTAAAGGCTCTTTTCCTATTTCAAAAGTTTTAGTTTTCGAGGGTAATAGCTACGTATGTTGAAAAAATGAAGATATTAGACTATTTTATGATTGCAATGGTAAAGAATGTGATTAAAGGCTCTTTTCCTATTTCAAAAGTTTTAGTTTTCGAGGGTAATAGCTTATGTCTGTGGAAAAAATGAAGATATTAGACTATTTTATGATTGCAAATGGTAAAGAATGTGATTAAAGGCTCTTTTCCTATTTCAAAAGTTTTAGTTTTCGAGGGTAATAGCTACGTATGTTGAAAAAATGAAGATATTAGACTATTTTATGATTGCAATGGTAAAGAATGTGATTAAAGGCTCTTTTCCTATTTCAAAAGTTTTAGTTTTCGAGGGTAATAGCTACGTATGTTGAAAAAATGAAGATATTAGACTATTTTATGATTGCAAAGGTAATGAATGTGATTAAAGGCTCTTTTCCTATTTCAAAAGTTTTAGTTTTCGAGGGTAATAGCTTATGTTGTGGAAAAAATGAAGATATTAGACAATTTTATGATTGCACATGGTAAAGAATGTGATTAAAGGCTCTTTTCCTATTTCAAAAGTTTTAGTTTTCGAGGGTAATAGCTACGTATGTTGAAAAAATGAAGATATTAGACATTTTATGATTGCACATGGTAAAGAATGTGATTAAAGGCTCTTTTCCTATTTCAAAAGTTTTAGTTTTCGAGGGTAATAGCTACGTATGTTGAAAAAATGAAGATATTAGACTATTTTATGATCTAATATAAATATTTTAAAGGCTCTTTTATTTAAAAGTTTTAGTTTTCGAGGGTATATTATGTTTATTCTAATATATTTTAAATGGTAAAGAATGTGATTAAAGGCTCTTTTCCTATTTCAAAAGTTTTAGTTTTCGAGGTAATAGCTACGTATGTTGAAAAAATGAAGATATTAGATCACATTTTATGATTGCAATCATAAAAAAGTGATTAAAGGCTCTTTTTTTTCAAAAGTTTTAGTTTTCGAAAACTACTTTTGAAAAAAAGATTTAGATCATTTTTGATTGCAATCATAAAGAATGCTGATTAAAGGCTATTTTCTATTTCAAAGCTATAATTAGTTTTAAAATAAGAGTATTAGATTCAAAAATGAAGATATAGACTATTTTATGATTGCAAATGGTAAAGAATGTGATTAAAGGCTCTTTTCCTATTCAAAAGTTTTAGTTTTCGAGGGTAATAGCTACGTATGTGAAAAAATGAAGATATTAGACAATTTTATGATTGCACATGGTAAAGAATGTGATTAAAGGCTCTTTTCCTATTTCAAAAGTTTTAGTTTTCGAGGGTAATAGCTACGTATGTGAAAAAATGAAGATATTAGACTATTTTATGATTGCAAATGGTAAAGAATGTGATCAAAGACTCTTTTCCTATGTCAAAAGTTTTAGTTTTCGAGGGTAATAGCTACGTATGTTGAAAAAATGAAGATATTAGACAATTTTATGATTGCACATGGTAAAGAATGTGATTAAAGGCTTTTTCCTATTTCAAAAGTTTTAGTTTTCGAGGGTAATAGCTACGTATGTTGAAAAAATGAAGATATTAGACTATTTTATGATTGCACATGGTAAAGAATGTGATTAAAGGCTCTTTTCCTATTTCAAAAGTTTTAGTTTTCGAGGGTAATAGCTATGTCTGTGGAAAAAATGAAGATATTAGACTATTTTATGATTGCAAATGGTAAAGAATGTGATTAAAGGCTCTTTTCCTATTTCAAAAGTTTTAGTTTTCGAGGGTAATAGCTACGTATGTTGAAAAAATGAAGATATTAGACAATTTTATGATTGCACATGGTAAAGAATGTGATTAAAGGCTCTTTTCCTATTTCAAAAGTTTTAGTTTTCGAGGGTAATAGCTATGTATGTTGAAAAAATGAAGATATTAGACTATTTTATGATTGCAATGGTAAAGAATGTGATTAAAGGCTCTTTTCCTATTTCAAAAGTTTTAGTTTTCGAGGGTAATAGCTATGTCTGTGGAAAAAATGAAGATATTAGACTTTTTATGATTGCACATGGTAAAGAATGTGATTAAAGGCTCTTTTCCTATTCAAAAGTTTTAGTTTTCGAGGGTAATAGCTTACGTATGTTGAAAAAATGAAGATATTAGACTATTTTATGATTGCAAATGGTAAAGAATGTGATTAAAGGCTCTTTTCCTACGTCAAAAGTTTTAGTTTAAAACTATTTTATGATTGCAAATGGTAAAGAATGTGATTAAAGGCTCTTTTCCTATTCAAAAGTTTTAGTTTTCGAGGGTAATAGCTATTGTCTGTGGAAAAAATGAAGATATTAGACTATTTTATGATTGCACATGGTAAAGAATGTGATTAAAGGCTCTTTTCCTATTTCAAAAGTTTTAGTTTTCGAGGGTAATAGCTACGTATGTTGAAAAAATGAAGATATTAGACTATTTTATGATTGCAAATGGTAAAGAATGTGATTAAAGGCTCTTTTCCTATGTCAAAAGTTTTAGTTTTCGAGGGTAATAGCTACGTATGTTGAAAAAATGAAGATATTAGACTATTTTATGATTGCACATGGTAAAGAATGTGATTAAAGGCTCTTTTCCTATTTCAAAAGTTTTAGTTTTCGAGGGTAATAGCTACGTATGTTGAAAAAATGAAGATATTAGACTATTTTATGATTGCAAATGGTAAAGAATGTGATTAAAGGCTCTTTTCCTATTTCAAAAGTTTTAGTTTTCGAGGGTAATAGCTACGTATGTTGAAAAAATGAAGATATTAGACTATTTTATGATTGCAAATGGTAAAGAATGTGATTAAAGGCTCTTTTTCCTATTTCAAAAGTTTTAGTTTTCGAGGGTAATAGCTATGTATGTTGAAAAAATGAAGATATTAGACTTTTTTATGATTGCAAAGGTAAAGAATGTGATTAAAGGCTCTTTTCCTATTTCAAAAGTTTTAGTTTTCGAGGGTAATAGCTATGTCTGTGGAAAAAATGAAGATATTAGACAATTTTATGATTGCACATGGTAAAGAATGTGATTAAAGGCTCTTTTCCTATTTCAAAAGTTTTAGTTTTCGAGGGTAATAGCTATGTCTGTGGAAAAAATGAAGATATTAGACATTTTATGATTGCACATGGTAAAGAATGTGATTAAAGGCTCTTTTCCTATTTCAAAAGTTTTAGTTTTCGAGGGTAATAGCTACGTATGTTGAAAAAATGAAGATATTAGACTATTTTATGATTGCAATATCTTAAAGATGTTTAAAGGCTCTTTTATTATAAATTTTAGTATTTTAATATTTATTTTATTTAATATATTTTAAATGGTAAAGAATGTGATTAAAGGCTCTTTTCCTATTTCAAAAGTTTTAGTTTTCGAGGGTAATAGCTACGTATGTTGAAAAAATGAAGATATTAGATACATTTTATGATTGCAACATGGTAAAGAATGTGATAAAGGCTCTTTTTTTTCAAAAGTTTTAGTTTTCGAGGGTAATAGCTACGTATGTTGAAAAAATGAAGATATTAGACTATTTTTATTGCAATCATAAAATAATGTACGATTAAAAATGGATATTAGCTATTTTAATAGACATGAAGTTAGTTTTCGAAAATAGAGTATAATAGATTCAAAAATGAAGATATTAGACTATTTTATGATTGCAAATGGTAAAGAATGTGATTAAAGGCTCTTTTCCTATTTCAAAAGTTTTAGTTTTCGAGGGTAATAGCTACGTATGTGAAAAAATGAAGATATTAGACAATTTTATGATTGCACATGGTAAAGAATGTGATTAAAGGCTCTTTTCCTATTTCAAAAGTTTTAGTTTTCGAGGGTAATAGCTACGTATGCTGAAAAAAAAGGTAAAGAAAGTGATTAAAGGCTCTTTTCCTATTTCAAAAGTTTTAGTTTTCGAGAGGTAATAGCTACGTATGTTGAAAAAATGAAGATATTAGACATTTTATGATTGCAAATGGTAAAGAATGTGATTAAAGGCTTTTTTCCTATTTCAAAAGTTTTAGTTTTCGAGGGTAATAGCTACGTATGTTGAAAAAATGAAGATATTAGACTATTTTATGATTGCAAATGGTAAAGAATGTGATTAAAGGCTCTTTTCCTATTTCAAAATTTTAGTTTTCGAGGGTAATAGCTATGTCTGTGGAAAAAATGAAGATATTAGACTATTTTATGATTGCAAATGGTAAAGAATGTGATTAAAGGCTCTTTTTCCTATTTCAAAAGTTTTAGTTTTCGAGGGTAATAGCTATGTATGTTGAAAAATGAAGATATTAGACTATTTTATGATTGCACATGGTAAAGAATGTGATTAAAGCTCTTTTCCTATTTCAAAAGTTTTAGTTTTCGAGGGTAATAGCTATGTATGTGAAAAAATGAAGATATTAGACTATTTTATGATTGCACATGGTAAAGAATGTGATTAAAGGCTCTTTTCCTATTTCAAAAGTTTTAGTTTTCGAGGGTAATAGCTATGTATGTTGAAAAAATGAAGATATTAGACTTTTTATGATTGCACATGGTAAAGAATGTGATTAAAGGATCTTTTCCTATTTCAAAAGTTTTAGTTTTCGAAGGGTAATAGCTACGTATGTTGAAAAAATGAAGATATTAGACTATTTTATGATTGCAAATGGTAAAGAATGTGATTAAAGGCTCTTTTCCTAGGTCAAAAGTTTTAGTTTTCGAGGGTAATAGCTACGTATGTTGAAAAAAAGAATGTGATTAAAGGCTCTTTTCCTATTTCAAAAGTTTTAGTTTTCGAGGGTAATAGCTATGTATGTTGAAAAAATGAAGATATTAGACAATTTTATGATTGCACATGGTAAAGAATGTGATTAAAGGCTCTTTTCCTATTTCAAAAGTTTTAGTTTTCGAGGGTAATAGCTACGTATGTTGAAAAAATGAAGATATTAGACTATTTTATGATTGCAAATGGTAAAGAATGTGATTAAAGGCTCTTTTCCTATTTCAAAAGTTTTAGTTTTCGAGGGTAATAGCTATGTCTGTGGAAAAAATGAAGATATTAGACTATTTTATGATTGCAAATGGTAAAGAATGTGATTAAAGGCTCTTTTCCTATTTCAAAAGTTTTAGTTTTCGAGGGTAATAGCTATGTATGTTGAAAAAATGAAGATATTAGACAATTTTATGATTGCACATGGTAAAGAATGTGATTAAAGGCTCTTTTCCTATTTCAAAAGTTTTAGTTTTCGAGGGTAATAGCTACGTATGTTGAAAAAATGAAGATATTAGACTATTTTATGATTGCACATGGTAAAGAATGTGATTAAAGGCTCTTTTCCTATTTCAAAAGTTTTAGTTTTCGAGGGTAATAGCTACGTATGTTGGAAAAAATGAAGATATTAGACTATTTTATGATTGCAAATGGTAAAGAATGTGATTAAAGGCTCTTTTCCTATGTCAAAAGTTTTAGTTTTCGAAGGGTAATAGCTACGTATGTTGAAAAAATGAAGATATTAGACTATTTTATGATTGCAAATGGTAAAGAATGTGATTAAAGGCTCTTTTCCTATTTCAAAAGTTTTAGTTTTCGAGGGTAATAGCTACGTATGTGAAAAAATGAAGATATTAGACTATTTTATGATTGCAAATGGTAAAGAATGTGATTAAAGGCTCTTTTCCTATTTCAAAAGTTTTAGTTTTCGAGGGTAATAGCTACGTATGTTGAAAAAATGAAGATATTAGACTATTTTATGATTGCACATGGTAAAGAATGTGATTAAAGGCTCTTTTCCTATTTCAAAAGTTTTAGTTTTCGAGGGTAATAGCTACGTATGTTGAAAAAATGAAGATATTAGACTATTTTATGATTGCAAATGGTAAAGAATGTGATTAAAGGCTCTTTTCCTATTTCAAAAGTTTTAGTTTTCGAGGGTAATAGCTATGTCTGTGGAAAAAATGAAGATATTAGACAATTTTATGATTGCACATGGTAAAGAATGTGATTAAAGGCTCTTTTTTTCTATTTCAAAAGTTTTAGTTTTCGAGGGTAATAGCTACGTATGTTGAAAAAATGAAGATATTAGACAATTTTATGATTGCACAAATGGTAAAGAATGTGATTAAAGGCTCTTTTCCTATTTCAAAAGTTTTAGTTTTCGAGGGTAATAGCTATGTCTGTGGAAAAAATGAAGATATTAGTCTATTTTATGATTGCAAATGGTAAAGAATGTGATTAAAGGCTCTTTTCCTATTTCAAAAGTTTTAGTTTTCGAGGGTAATAGCTATGTATGTTGAAAAAATGAAGATATTAGACTATTTTATGATTGCACATGGTAAAGAATGTGATTAAAGGCTCTTTTCCTATTTCAAAAGTTTTAGTTTTCGAGGGTAATAGCTATGTATGTTGAAAAAATGAAGATATTAGACTATTTTATGATTGCAAATGGTAAAGAATGTGATTAAAGGCTCTTTTCCTATTTCAAAAGTTTTAGTTTTCGAGGGTAATAGCTACGTATGTGGAAAAAATGAAGATATTAGACTATTTTATGATTGCAAATGGTAAAGAATGTGATTAAAGGCTCTTTTCCTATTTCAAAAGTTTTAGTTTTCGAGGGTAATAGCTACGTATGTTGAAAAAATGAAGATATTAGACTATTTTATGATTGCAAATGGTAAAGAATGTGATTAAAGGCTCTTTTCCTATGTCAAAAGTTTTAGTTTTCGAGGGTAATAGCTACGTATGTTGAAAAAATGAAGATATTAGACTATTTTATGATTGCAAATGGTAAAGAATGTGATTAAAGGCTCTTTTCCTATTTCAAAAGTTTTAGTTTTCGAGGGTAATAGCTACGTATGTTGAAAAAATGAAGATATTAGACTATTTTATGATTGCAAATGGTAAAGAATGTGATTAAAGGCTCTTTTCCTATTTCAAAAGTTTTAGTTTTCGAGGGTAATAGCTATGTCTGTGGAAAAAATGAAGATATTAGACTATTTTATGATTGCACATGGTAAAGAATGTGATTAAAGGCTCTTTTCCTATTTCAAAAGTTTTAGTTTTCGAGGGTAATAGCTATGTCTGTGGAAAAAATGAAGATATTAGACTATTTTATGATTGCACATGGTAAAGAATGTGATTAAAGGCTCTTTTCCTATTTCAAAAGTTTTAGTTTTCGAGGGTAATAGCTACGTATGTTGAAAAAATGAAGATATTAGACTATTTTATGATTGCAAATGGTAAAGAATGTGATTAAAGGCTCTTTTCCTATGTCAAAAGTTTTAGTTTTCGAGGGTAATAGCTACGTATGTTGAAAAAATGAAGATATTAGACTATTTTATGATTGCAAATGGTAAAGAATGTGATTAAAGGCTCTTTTCCTATTCAAAAGTTTTAGTTTTCGAGGGTAATAGCTACGTTGTTGAAAAAATGAAGATATTAGACTTTTTATGATTGCACATGGTAAAGAATGTGATTAAAGGCTCTTTTCCTATTTCAAAAGTTTTAGTTTTCGAGGGTAATAGCTACGTGTTGAAAAAATGAAGATATTAGACTTTTATGATTGCAAATGGTAAAGAATGTGATTAAAGGCTCTTTTCCTATGTCAAAAGTTTTAGTTTTCGAGGGTAATAGCTACGTATGTTGAAAAAATGAAGATATTAGACTATTTTATGATTGCAAATGGTAAAGAATGTGATTAAAGGCTCTTTTCCTATTCAAAAGTTTTAGTTTTCGAGGGTAATAGCTACGTATGTTGAAAAAATGAAGATATTAGACTATTTTATGATTGCACATGGTAAAGAATGTGATTAAAGGCTCTTTTCCTATTTCAAAAGTTTTAGTTTTCGAGGGTAATAGCTACGTTGTTGAAAAAATGAAGATATTAGACTATTTTATGATTGCAAATGGTAAAGAATGTGATTAAAGGCTCTTTTCCTATTTCAAAAGTTTTAGTTTTCGAGGGTAATAGCTACGTATGTTGAAAAAATTAAGATATTAGACTATTTTATGATTTCAAATGGTAAAGAATGTGATTAAAGGCTCTTTTCCTATTTCAAAAGTTTTAGTTTTCGAGGGTAATAGCTACGTATGTTGAAAAAATGAAGATATTAGACAATTTTATGATTGCACATGGTAAAGAATGTGATTAAAGGCTCTTTTCCTATTTCAAAAAGTTTTAGTTTTCGAGGGTAATAGCTACGTATGTTGAAAAAATGAAGATATTAGACAATTTTATGATTGCACATGGTAAAGAATGTGATTAAAGGCTCTTTTCCTATTTCAAAAGTTTTAGTTTTCGAGGGTAATAGCTACGTATGTTGAAAAAATGAAGATATTAGACTATTTTATGATTGCAATGTAAAGAATGTGATTAAAGGCTCTTTTCCTATTTCAAAAGTTTTAGTTTTCGAGGGTAATAGCTACGTATGTTGAGAAAATGAAGATATTAGACTATTTTATGATTGCAATGGTAAAGAATGTGATTAAAGGCTCTTTTCCTATTTCAAAAGTTTTAGTTTTCAAAGGTAATAGCTATGTCTGTGGAAAAAATGAAGATATTAACTATTTTATGATTGCACATGGTAAAGAAGGTGACTAAAGGCTCTTTTCCTATGTCAAAAGTTTTAGTTTTCGAGGGGGGTAATAGCTACGTATGTTTAAAAAATGAAGATATTGGACTATTTTATGATTGCAAATGGTAAATAATTTGATTAAAGGCTCTTTTCCTATTTCAAAAGTTTTAGTTTTCGGGGGTAAGAGCTATTGTTTGTGGAAAAAATGAAGATATTGGACAATTTTATGATTGCAATGGTAAAGAATGTGATTAAAGGCTCTTTTCCTATTTCAAAAGTTTTAGTTTTCGAGGGTAATAGCTACGTATGTTGAAAAAATGAAGATATTAGACAATTTTATGATTGCACATGGTAAAGAATGTGATTAAAGGCTCTTTTCCTATTTCAAAAGTTTTAGTTTTCGAGGGTAATAGCTACGTATGTTGAAAAAATGAAGATATTAGACTTTTTTATGATTGCAAAGGTAAAGAATGTGATTAAAGGCTCTTTTCCTATTTCAAAAGTTTTAGTTTTCGAGGGGTAATAGCTACGTATGTGAAAAAATGAAGATATTAGACTATTTTATGATTGCAAATGGTAAAGAATGTGATTAAAGGCTCTTTTCCTATGTCAAAAGTTTTAGTTTTCGAGGGTAATAGCTACGTATGTTGAAAAAATGAAGATATTAGACTATTTTATGATTGCAAAGGGTAAAGAATGTGATTAAAGGCTCTTTTCCTATTCAAAAGTTTTAGTTTTCGAGGGTAATAGCTTCGTCTGTGGAAAAAATGAAGATATTAGACTATTTTATGATTGCAAATGGTAAAGAATGTGATTAAAGGCTCTTCTCCTATTTCAAAAGTTTTAGTTTTCGAGGGTAATACCTACGTATGTTGAAAAAATGAAGATATTAGACTATTTTATGATTGCAAATGGTAAAGAATGTTATTAAAGGCTCTTTTCCTATGTCAAAAGTTTTAGTTTTCGAGGGTAATAGCTACGTATGTTGAAAAAATGAAGATATTAGACTATTTTATGATTGCACATGGTAAAGAATGTGATTAAAGGCTCTTTTCCTATTTCAAAAGTTTTAGTTTTCGAGGGTAATAGCTTTGTCTGTGGAAAAAATGAAGATATTAGACTATTTTATGATTGCAAATGGTAAAGAATGTGATTAAAGGCTCTTTTCTATTTCAAAAATTTTAGTTTTCGAGGGTAATAGTACGTATGTTGAAAAAATGAAGATATTAGACTATTTTATGATTGCAAATGGTAAAGAATGTGATTAAAGGCTCTTTTCCTATTTCAAAAGTTTTAGTTTTCGAGGGTAATAGCTACGTATGTTGAAAAAATGAAGATATTAGACTTTTTTATGATTGCAAAGGGTAATGAATGTGATTAAAGGCTCTTTTCCTATTTCAAAAGTTTTAGTTTTCGAGGGTAATAGCTACGTATGTTGGAAAAAATGAAGATATAAGACAATTTTATGATTGCACATGGTAAAGAATGTGAATAAAGGCTCTTTTCCTATTTCAAAAGTTTTAGTTTTCGAGGGTAATACTACGTATGTTGAAAAAATGAAGATATTAGACTATTTTATGATTGCAAATGGTAAAGAATGTGATTAAAGGCTCTTTTCCTATTTCAAAAGTTTTAGTTTTCGAGGGTAATAAATATGTCTGTGGAAAAAATGAAGATATTAGACTATTTTATGATTGCAAATGGTAAAGAATGTGATTAAAGGCTTCTTTTCCTATTTCAAAAGTTTTAGTTTTCGAGGGTAATAGCTATGTCTGTGGAAAAAATGAAGATATTTTTGATTGCACATGGTAAAGAATGTGATTAAAGGCTCTTTTCCTATTTCAAAAGTTTTAGTTTTCGAGGGTAATAGCTATGTCTGTGGAAAAAATGAAGATATTAGACTATTTTATGATTGCACATGGTAAAGAATGTGATTAAAGGCTCTTTTCCTATATCAAAAGTTTTAGTTTTCGAGGGTAATAGCTACGTATGTTGAAAAAATGAAGATATTAGACTATTTTATGATTGCAAATGGTAAAGAATGTGATTAAAGGCTCTTTTCCTCTGTCAAAAGTTTTAGTTTTCGAGGGTAATAGCTACGTATGCGGAAAAAATGAAGATATTAGACTATTTTATGATTGCAAATGGTAAAGAATGTGATTAAAGGCTCTTTTCCTATTCAAAAGTTTTAGTTTTCGAGGGTAATAGCTTTGTCTGTGGAAAAAATGAAGATATTAGACAATTTTATGATTGCACATGGTAAAAAATGTGATTAAAGGCTCTTTTTCCTATTTCAAAAGTTTTAGTTTTCGAGGGTAATAGCTACGAATGTTGAAAAAATGAAGATATTAGACTATTTTATGATTGCAAATGGTGAAGAATGTGATTAAAAGCTCTTTTCCTATGTCAAAAGTTTTAGTTTTCGAGGGTAATAGCTACGTATGTTGAAAAAATGAAGATATTAGACTATTTTATGATTGCACATGGTAAAGAATGTGATTAAAGGCTCTTTTCCTATTTCAAAAGTTTTAGCTTTCGAGGGTAATTACTACGTATGCTGAAAAAATGAAGATATTAGACTATTTTATGATTGCAAATGGTAAAGAATGTGATTAAAGGCTCTTTTCCTATTTCAAAAGTTTAAGTTTTCGAGGGTAATACCTACGTATGTTGAAAAAATGAAGATATTAGACTATTTTATGATTGCAAATGGTAAAGAATGTGATTAAAGGCTCTTTTCCTATTTCAAAAGTTTTAGTTTTCGAGGAAAAAATGAAGATATTAGACTATTTTATGATTGCAAATGGTAAAGAATGTGATTAAAGGCTTTTTTCCTATTCAAAAGTTTTAGTTTTCGAGGGTAATAGCTTTGTCTGTGGAAAAAATGAAGATATTAGACAATTTTATGATTGCACATGGTAAAGAATGTGATTAAAGGCTCTTTTCCT
>NW_027064082.1:0-28237 GCF_032884065.1 Artemia franciscana
GGAAAAATGAAGATATTAGACAATCTTATGATTGCACATGGTAAAGAATGTGATTAAAGGCTCTTTTCCTATATCAAAAGTTTTAGTTTTCGAGGGTAATAGCTACGTATGTTGAAAAAATGAAGATATTAGACTATTTTATGATTCCAAATGGTAAAGAATGTGATTAAAGGCTCTTTTCCTATTTCAAAAGTTTTAGTTTTCGAAGGTAAGAGCTTTGTCTGTGGAAAAAATGAAGATATTAGACTATTTTATGATTGCACATGGTGAAGAATATGATTAAAGGCTCTTTTCCTATGTCAAAAGTTTTAGTTTTCGAGGGTAATAGCTAAGTATGTTGAAAAAATGAAGATATTAGACTATTTTATGATTGCACATGGTAAAGAATGTGATTAAAGGCTCTATTCCTATTTCAAAAGTTTTAGTTTTCGAGGGTAATAGCTACGTATGTTGAAAAAATGAAGATATTAGACTATATTATGCTTGCAAATGGTAAAGAATGTGATTAAAGGCTCTTTTCCTATGTCAAAAGTTTTAGTTTTTGAGGGTAATAGCTATGTATGTTGAAAAAATGAAGATATTAGACTATTTTATGATTGCAAATGGTAAAGAATGTGATTAAATGCTCTTTTCCTATTTCAAAAGTTTTATTTTTCGAGGGTAATAGCTTTGTCTGTGGAAAAAATGAAGATATTAGACAATTTTATGATTGCACATGGTAAAGAATGTGATTAAAGGCTCTTTTCCTATTTCAAAAGTTTTAGTTTTTGAGGGTAATAGCTACGTATGTTGAAAAAATGAAGATATTAGACTATTTTATGATTGCACATGGTAAAGAATGTGATTAAAGGCTCTTTCCCTATTTCAAAAGTTTTAGTTTTCGAGGGTAATAGCTACGTATGTTGAAAAAATGAAGATATTAGACTATTTTATGATTGCAAATGGTAAAGAATGTGATTAAAGGCTCTTTTCCTATGTCAAAAGTTTTAGTTTTCGAGGGTAATAGCTACGTATGTTGAAAAAATGAAGATATTAGACTATTTTATGATTGCAAATGGTAAAGAATGTGATTAAAGGCTCTTTTACTATTTCGAAAGTTTTAGTTTTCAAGGGTAATAGCTACGTATGTTGAAAAAATGAAGATATTAGACTATTTTATGATTGCAAATGGTAAAGAATGTGATTAAAGGCTCTTTTCCTATGTCAAAAGTTTTAGTTTTCGAGGGTAATAGCTACGTATGTTGAAAAAATGAAGATATTAGACAAATTTATGATTGCACATGGTAAAGAATGTGATTAAAGGCTCTTTTACTATTTCAAAAGTTTTAGTTTTCGAGGGTAATAGCTACGTATGTTGAAAAAATGAAGATATTAGACAATTTTATGGATTGCACATGGTAAAGAATGTGATTAAAGGCTCTTTTCCTATTTCAAAAGTTTTAGTTTTCCGGGGTAGTAGCTACGTATGTTGAAAAAATGAAGATATTAGACTATTTTATGATTGCAAATGGTAAAGAATGTGATTAAAGGCTCTTTTCCTATTTCAAAAGTTTTAGTTTTCGGGGGTAAGAGCTACGTATGTTGACAAAATGAAGATATTAGACAATTTTATGATTGCAAATGGTAAAGAATGTGATTAAAGGCGCTTTTCCTATTTCAAAAGTTTTAGTTTTCGAGGGTAATAGCTACGTATGTTGAAAAAAAATGAAGATATTAGACTATTTTATGATTGCAAATGGTAAAGAATGTGATTAAAGGCTCTTTTCCTATTTCAAAAGTTTTAGTTTTCGATAATAATAGCTACGTATGTTGAAAAAATGAAGATATTAGACTATTTTATGATTGCAAATGGTAAAGAATGTGATTAAAGGCTCTATTCCTATTTCAAAAATTTTAGTTTTCGGGGGTAAGAGCTACGTATGTTGAAAAAATGAAGATATTAGACTATTTTATGATTTCAAATGGTAAAGAATGTGATTAAAGGCTCTTTTCCTATGTCAAAAGTTTTAGTTTTCGAGGGTAATAGCTACGTATGTTGAAATAATGAAGATATTAGACAATTTTATGATTGCACATGGTAAAGAATGTGATTAAAGGCTCTTTTACTATTTCAAAAGTTTTAGTTTTCGAGGGTAATAGCTACGTATGTTGAAAAAATGAAGATATTAGA
The DNA here is from genome assembly GCF_032884065.1 of Artemia franciscana. Classification (NCBI taxonomy): domain Eukaryota; kingdom Metazoa; phylum Arthropoda; class Branchiopoda; order Anostraca; family Artemiidae; genus Artemia; species Artemia franciscana. The sequence continues at coordinate 2,171 of NW_027064082.1, forward strand.
CTATTTTATGATTGCAAATGGTAAAGAATGTGATTAAAGGCTCTTTTCCTATTTCAAAAGTTTTAGTTTTCCGGGGTAATAGCTACGTATGTTGAAAAAATGAAGATATTAGACTATTTTATGATTGCAAATGGTAAAGAATGTGATTAAAGGCTCTTTTCCTATTTCAAAAGTTTTAGTTTTTGGGGGTAAGAGCTACGTATGTTGAAAAAATGAAGATATTAGACAATTTTATGATTGCAAATGGTAAAGAATGTGATTAAAGGCGCTTTTCCTATTTCAAAAGTTTTAGTTTTCGAGGGTAATAGCTACGTATGTTGAAAAAAATGAAGATATTAGACTATTTTATGATTGCAAATGGTAAAGAATGTGATTAAAGGCTCTTTTCCTATTTCAAAAGTTTTAGTTTTCGAGGGTAATAGCTACGTATGTTGAAAAAATGAAGATATTAGACTATTTTATGATTGCAAATGGTAAAGAATGTGATTAAAGGCTCTTTTCCTATTTCAAAAGTTTTAGTTTTCGGGGGTAAGAGCTACGTATGTTGAAAAAATGAAGATATTAGACTATTTTATGATTGCAAATGGTAAAGAATGTGATTAAAGGCTCTTTTCCTATGTCAAAAGTTTTAGTTTTCGAGGGTAATAGCTACGTATGTTGAAAAAATGAAGATATTAGACAATTTTATGATTGCACATGGTAAAGAATGTGATTAAAGGCTCTTTTACTATTTCAAAAGTTTTAGTTTTCGAGGGTAATAGCTACGTATGTTGAAAAAATAAAGATATCAAACAATTTTATGGATTGCATATGGTAAAGAATGTGATTAAAGGCTCTTTTCCTATTTCAAAAATTTTAGTTTTCGAGGGTAATAGCTACGTATGTTGAAAAAATGAAGATATTAGACTATTTTATGATTGCAAATGGTAAAGAATGTGATTAAAGGCTCTTTTCCTATTTCAAAAGTTTTAGTTTTCGAGGGTAATAGCTAACGTATGTTGAAAAAATGAAGATATTAGACTATTTTATGATTGCACATGGTAAAGAATGTGATTAAAGGCTCTTTTCCTATTTCAAAAGTTTTAGTTTTCGAGGGGTAATAGCTACGTATGTTGAAAAAATGAAGATATTAGACTATTTTATGATTGCAAATGGTAAAGAATGTGATTAAAGGCTCTTTTCCTATTCAAAAGTTTTAGTTTTCGAGGGTAATAGCTACGTATGTTGAAAAAATGAAGATATTAGACTATTTTATGATTGCACATGGTAAAGAATGTGATTAAAGGCTCTTTTCCTATTTCAAAAGTATTAGTTTTCGAGGGTAATAGCTACGTATGTTGAAAAAATGAAGATATTAGACTATTTTATGATTGCAATGGTAAAGAATGTGAATTAAGGCTCTTTTCCTATTTCAAAAGTTTTAGTTTTCGAGGGTAATAGCTACGTATGTTGAAAAAATGAAGATATTAGACTATTTTATGATTGCAAATGGTAAAGAATGTGATTAAAGGCTCTTTTCCTATTTCAAAAGTTTTAGTTTTCGAGGGTAATAGCTACGTATGTTGAAAAAATGAAGATATTAGACTATTTTATGATTGCAAATGGTAAAGAATGTGATTAAAGGCTCTTTTCCTATTTCAAAAGTTTTAGTTTTCGAGGGTAATAGCTACGTATGTTGAAAAAATGAAGATATTAGACTATTTTATGATTGCAAATGGTAAAGAATGTGATTAAAGGCTCTTTTCCTATGTCAAAAGTTTTAGTTTTCGAGGGTAATAGCTACGTATGTTGAAAAAATGAAGATATTAGACTATTTTATGATTGCACATGGTAAAGAATGAGATTAAAGGCTCTTTTCCTATTTCAAAAGTTTTAGTTTTCGAGGGTAATAGCTACGTATGTTGAAAAAATGAAGATATTAGACTATTTTATGATTGTAAATGGTAAAGAATGTGATTAAAAGCTCTTTTCCTATGTCAAAAGTTTTAGTTTTCGAGGGTAATAGCTACGTATGTTGAAAAAATGAAGATATTAGACTATTTGTGATTGCACATGGTAAAGAATGTGATTAAAGGCTCTTTTCCTATTTCAAAAGTTTTAGTTTTCGAGGGTAATAGCTACGTATGTTGAAAAAATGAAGATATTAGACATTTTTTGATTGCACATGGTAAAGAATGTGATTAAAGGCTCTTTTCCTATTTCAAAAGTTTTAGTTTTCGAGGGTAATAGCTACTATGTTGAAAAAATGAAGATATTAGACTATTTTATGATTGCAAATGGTAAAGAATGTGATTAAAGGCTCTTTTCCTATTTCAAAAGTTTTAGTTTTCGAGGGTAATAGCTACGTATGTTGAAAAAATGAAGATATTAGACTATTTTATGATTGCAAATGGTAAAGAATGTGATTAAAGGCTCTTTTCCTATGTCAAAAGTTTTAGTTTTCGAGGGTAATAGCTACGTATGTTGAAAAAATGAAGATATTAGACTATTTTATGATTGCAAATGGTAAAGAATGTGATTAAAGGCTCTTTTCCTATTTCAAAAGTTTTAGTTTTCGAGGGTAATAGCTAAGTATGTTGAAAAAATGAAGATATTAGACTATTTTATGATTGCACATGGTAAAGAATGTGATTAAAGGCTCTTTTCCTATTCAAAAGTTTAGTTTTCGAGGGTAATAGCTACGTATGTTGAAAAAATGAAGATATTAGACTATTTTATGCTTGCAAATGGTAAAGAATGTGATTAAAGGCTCTTTTCCTATTTCAAAAGTTTTAGTTTTCGAGGGTAATAGCTACGTATGTTGAAAAAATGAGATATTAGACAATTTTATGATTGCAAATGGTAAAGAATGTGATTAAAGGCTCTTTTCCTATTTCAAAAGTTTTAGTTTTCGAGGGTAATAGCTACGTATGTGAAAAAATGAAGATATTGACTATTTTATGATTGCAAATGGTAAAGAATGTGATTAAAGGCTCTTTTCCTGTATCAAAAGTTTTAGTTTTCGAGGGTAATAGCTACGTATGTTGAAAAAATGAAGATATTAGACTATTTTATGATTGCAAATGGTAAAGAATGTGATTAAAGGCTCTTTTCCTATTTCAAAAGTTTTAGTTTTCGAGGGTAATAGCTTTGTCTGTGGAAAAAATGAAGATATTAGACAATTTTATGATTGCACATGGTAAAGAATGTGATTAAAGGCTCTTTTCCTATTTCAAAAGTTTTAGTTTTCGAGGGTAATAGCTACGCATGTTGAAAAAATGAAGATATTAGACTATTTTATGATTGCAAATGGTAAAGAATGTGATTAAAGGCTCTTTTCCTATTTCAAAAGTTTTAGTTTTCGAGGGTAATAGCTACGTATGTTGAAAAAATGAAGATATTAGACTATTTTATGATTGCAAATGGTAAAGAATGTGATTAAAGGCTCTTTTCCTATGTCAAAAGTTTTAGTTTTCGAGGGTAATAGCTACGTATGTTGAAAAAATGAAGATATTAGACATTTTATGATTGCACATGGTAAAGAATGTGATTAAAGGCTCTTTTCCTATTTCAAAAGTTTTAGTTTTCGAGGGTAATAGCTACGTATGTTGAAAAAATGAAGATATTAGACTATTTTATGATTGCACATGGTAAAGAATGTGATTAAAGGCTCTTTTCCTATTTCAAAAGTTTTAGTTTTCGAGGGTAATAGCTACGTATGTTGAAAAAATGAAGATATTAGACTATTTTATGATTGCAAATGGTAAAGAATGTGATTAAAGGCTCTTTTCCTATTTCAAAAGTTTTAGTTTTCGAGGGTAATAGCTACGTATGTTGAAAAAATGAAGATATTAGACATTTTATGATTGCAAATGGTAAAGAATGTGATTAAAGGCTCTTTTCCTATTTCAAAAGTTTTAGTTTTCGAGGGTAATAGCTACGTATGTTGAAAAAATGAAGATATTAGACTATTTTATGATTGCAAATGGTAAAGAATGTGATTAAAGGCTCTTTTCCTATTTCAAAAGTTTTAGTTTTCGAGGGTAATAGCTACGTATGTTGAAAAAATGAAGATATTAGACTATTTTATGATTGCAAATGGTAAAGAATGTGATTAAAGGCTCTTTTCCTATTTCAAAAGTTTTAGTTTTCGAGGGTAATAGCTACGTATGTTGAAAAAATGAAGATATTAGACTATTTTATGATTGCAAATGGTAAAGAATGTGATTAAAGGCTCTTTTCCTATGTCAAAAGTTTTAGTTTTCGAGGGTAATAGCTACGTATGTTGAAAAAATGAAGATATTAGACTATTTTATGATTGCACATGGTAAAGAATGTGATTAAAGGCTCTTTTCCTATTTCAAAAGTTTTAGTTTTCGAGGGTAATAGCTACGTATGTTGAAAAAATGAAGATATTAGACTATTTTATGATTGCAAATGGTAAAGAATGTGATTAAAGGCTCTTTTCCTATTTCAAAAGTTTTAGTTTTCGAGGGTAATAGCTACGTATGTTGAAAAAATGAAGATATTAGACTATTTTATGATTGCAAATGGTAAAGAATGTGATTAAAGGCTCTTTTCCTATTTCAAAAGTTTTAGTTTTCGAGGGTAATAGCTACGTATGTTGAAAAAATGAAGATATTAGACTATTTTATGATTGCAAATGGTAAAGAATGTGATTAAAGGCTCTTTTCCTATTTCAAAAGTTTTAGTTTTCGAGGGTAATAGCTACGTATGTTGAAAAAATGAAGATATTAGACTATTTTATGATTGCAAATGGTAAAGAATGTGATTAAAGGCTCTTTTCCTATTTCAAAAGTTTTAGTTTTCGAGGGTAATAGCTACGTATGTTGAAAAAATGAAGATATTAGACTATTTTATGATTGCACATGGTAAAGAATGTGATTAAAGGCTCTTTTCCTATTCAAAAGTTTTAGTTTTCGAGGGTAATAGCTACGTATGTTGAAAAAATGAAGATATTAGACTATTTTATGATTGCACATGGTAAAGAATGTGATTAAAGGCTCTTTTCCTATTTCAAAAGTTTTAGTTTTCGAGGGTAATAGCTACGTATGTTGAAAAAATGAAGATATTAGACTATTTTATGATTGCAAATGGTAAAGAATGTGATTAAAGGCTCTTTTCCTATTTCAAAAGTTTTAGTTTTCGAGGGTAATAGCTACGTATGTTGAAAAAATGAAGATATTAGACTATTTTATGATTGCACATGGTAAAGAATGTGATTAAAGGCTCTTTTCCTATTTCAAAAGTTTTAGTTTTCGAGGGTAATAGCTACGTATGTTGAAAAAATGAAGATATTAGACTATTTTATGATTGCACATGGTAAAGAATGTGATTAAAGGCTCTTTTCCTATTTCAAAAGTTTTAGTTTTCGAGGGTAATAGCTACGTATGTTGAAAAAATGAAGATATTAGACTATTTTATGATTGCAAATGGTAAAGAATGTGATTAAAGGCTCTTTTCCTATTTCAAAAGTTTTAGTTTTCGAGGGTAATAGCTACGTATGTTGAAAAAATGAAGATATTAGACTATTTTATGATTGCAAATGGTAAAGAATGTGATTAAAGGCTCTTTTCCTATTTCAAAAGTTTTAGTTTTCGAGGGTAATAGCTACGTATGTTGAAAAAATGAAGATATTAGACTATTTTATGATTGCAAATGGTAAAGAATGTGATTAAAGGCTCTTTTCCTATTTCAAAAGTTTTAGTTTTCGAGGGTAATAGCTACGTATGTTGAAAAAATGAAGATATTAGACTATTTTATGATTGCAAATGGTAAAGAATGTGATTAAAGGCTCTTTTCCTATTTCAAAAGTTTTAGTTTTCGAGGGTAATAGCTACGTATGTTGAAAAAATGAAGATATTAGACTATTTTATGATTGCAAATGGTAAAGAATGTGATTAAAGGCTCTTTTCCTATTTCAAAAGTTTTAGTTTTCGAGGGTAATAGCTACGTATGTTGAAAAAATGAAGATATTAGACTATTTTATGATTGCAAATGGTAAAGAATGTGATTAAAGGCTCTTTTCCTATTCAAAAGTTTTAGTTTTCGAGGGTAATAGCTACGTATGTTGAAAAAATGAAGATATTAGACTATTTTATGATTGCACATGGTAAAGAATGTGATTAAAGGCTCTTTTCCTATTTCAAAAGTTTTAGTTTTCGAGGGTAATAGCTACGTATGTTGAAAAAATGAAGATATTAGACTATTTTATGATTGCAAATGGTAAAGAATGTGATTAAAGGCTCTTTTCCTATGTCAAAAGTTTTAGTTTTCGAGGGTAATAGCTACGTATGTTGAAAAAATGAAGATATTAGACTATTTTATGATTGCAAATGGTAAAGAATGTGATTAAAGGCTCTTTTCCTATTTCAAAAGTTTTAGTTTTCGAGGGTAATAGCTACGTATGTTGAAAAAATGAAGATATTAGACTATTTTATGATTGCACATGGTAAAGAATGTGATTAAAGGCTCTTTTCCTATTTCAAAAGTTTTAGTTTTCGAGGGTAATAGCTACGTATGTTGAAAAAATGAAGATATTAGACTATTTTATGATTGCACATGGTAAAGAATGTGATTAAAGGCTCTTTTCCTATTTCAAAAGTTTTAGTTTTCGAGGGTAATAGCTACGTATGTTGAAAAAATGAAGATATTAGACTATTTTATGATTGCAAATGGTAAAGAATGTGATTAAAGGCTCTTTTCCTATTTCAAAAGTTTTAGTTTTCGAGGGTAATAGCTACGTATGTTGAAAAAATGAAGATATTAGACTATTTTATGATTGCAATGGTAAAGAATGTGATTAAAGGCTCTTTTCCTATTTCAAAAGTTTTAGTTTTCGAGGGTAATAGCTACGTATGTTGAAAAAATGAAGATATTAGACTATTTTATGATTGCAATGGTAAAGAATGTGATTAAAGGCTCTTTTCCTATTTCAAAAGTTTTAGTTTTCGAGGGTAATAGCTACGTATGTTGAAAAAATGAAGATATTAGACTATTTTATGATTGCAATGGTAAAGAATGTGATTAAAGGCTCTTTTCCTATTTCAAAAGTTTTAGTTTTCGAGGGTAATAGCTACGTATGTTGAAAAAATGAAGATATTAGACTATTTTATGATTGCAAATGGTAAAGAATGTGATTAAAGGCTCTTTTCCTATTTCAAAAGTTTTAGTTTTCGAGGGTAATAGCTACGTATGTTGAAAAAATGAAGATATTAGACTATTTTATGATTGCAAATGGTAAAGAATGTGATTAAAGGCTCTTTTCCTATTTCAAAAGTTTTAGTTTTCGAGGGTAATAGCTACGTATGTTGAAAAAATGAAGATATTAGACTATTTTATGATTGCAAATGGTAAAGAATGTGATTAAAGGCTCTTTTCCTATTTCAAAAGTTTTAGTTTTCGAGGGTAATAGCTACGTATGTTGAAAAAATGAAGATATTAGACTATTTTATGATTGCACATGGTAAAGAATGTGATTAAAGGCTCTTTTCCTATTTCAAAAGTTTTAGTTTTCGAGGGTAATAGCTACGTATGTTGAAAAAATGAAGATATTAGACTATTTTATGATTGCAAATGGTAAAGAATGTGATTAAAGGCTCTTTTCCTATTTCAAAAGTTTTAGTTTTCGAGGGTAATAGCTACGTATGTTGAAAAAATGAAGATATTAGACTATTTTATGATTGCAAATGGTAAAGAATGTGATTAAAGGCTCTTTTCCTATGTCAAAAGTTTTAGTTTTCGAGGGTAATAGCTACGTATGTTGAAAAAATGAAGATATTAGACTATTTTATGATTGCACATGGTAAAGAATGTGATTAAAGGCTCTTTTCCTATTTCAAAAGTTTTAGTTTTCGAGGGTAATAGCTACGTATGTTGAAAAAATGAAGATATTAGACTATTTTATGATTGCAAATGGTAAAGAATGTGATTAAAGGCTCTTTTCCTATTTCAAAAGTTTTAGTTTTCGAGGGTAATAGCTACGTATGTTGAAAAAATGAAGATATTAGACTATTTTATGATTGCAAATGGTAAAGAATGTGATTAAAGGCTCTTTTCCTATTCAAAAGTTTTAGTTTTCGAGGGTAATAGCTACGTATGTTGAAAAAATGAAGATATTAGACTATTTTATGATTGCAATGGTAAAGAATGTGATTAAAGGCTCTTTTCCTATTTCAAAAGTTTTAGTTTTCGAGGGTAATAGCTACGTATGTTGAAAAAATGAAGATATTAGACTATTTTATGATTGCACATGGTAAAGAATGTGATTAAAGGCTCTTTTCCTATTTCAAAAGTTTTAGTTTTCGAGGGTAATAGCTACGTATGTTGAAAAAATGAAGATATTAGACTATTTTATGATTGCAAATGGTAAAGAATGTGATTAAAGGCTCTTTTCCTATTTCAAAAGTTTTAGTTTTCGAGGGTAATAGCTACGTATGTTGAAAAAATGAAGATATTAGACTATTTTATGATTGCAAATGGTAAAGAATGTGATTAAAGGCTCTTTTCCTATTTCAAAAGTTTTAGTTTTCGAGGGTAATAGCTACGTATGTTGAAAAAATGAAGATATTAGACTATTTTATGATTGCAAATGGTAAAGAATGTGATTAAAGGCTCTTTTCCTATTTCAAAAGTTTTAGTTTTCGAGGGTAATAGCTACGTATGTTGAAAAAATGAAGATATTAGACTATTTTATGATTGCAAATGGTAAAGAATGTGATTAAAGGCTCTTTTCCTATTTCAAAAGTTTTAGTTTTCGAGGGTAATAGCTACGTATGTTGAAAAAATGAAGATATTAGACTATTTTATGATTGCACATGGTAAAGAATGTGATTAAAGGCTCTTTTCCTATTTCAAAAGTTTTAGTTTTCGAGGGTAATAGCTACGTATGTTGAAAAAATGAAGATATTAGACTATTTTATGATTGCAAATGGTAAAGAATGTGATTAAAGGCTCTTTTCCTATTTCAAAAGTTTTAGTTTTCGAGGGTAATAGCTACGTATGTTGAAAAAATGAAGATATTAGACTATTTTATGATTGCACATGGTAAAGAATGTGATTAAAGGCTCTTTTCCTATTCAAAAGTTTTAGTTTTCGAGGGTAATAGCTACGTATGTTGAAAAAATGAAGATATTAGACTATTTTATGATTGCACATGGTAAAGAATGTGATTAAAGGCTCTTTTCCTATTTCAAAAGTTTTAGTTTTCGAGGGTAATAGCTACGTATGTTGAAAAAATGAAGATATTAGACTATTTTATGATTGCACATGGTAAAGAATGTGATTAAAGGCTCTTTTCCTATTTCAAAAGTTTTAGTTTTCGAGGGTAATAGCTACGTATGTTGAAAAAATGAAGATATTAGACTATTTTATGATTGCAAATGGTAAAGAATGTGATTAAAGGCTCTTTTCCTATTTCAAAAGTTTTAGTTTTCGAGGGTAATAGCTACGCATTTGAAAAAATGAAGATATTAGACTATTTTATGATTGCACATGGTAAAGAATGTGATTAAAGGCTCTTTTCCTATTTCAAAAGTTTTAGTTTTCGAGGGTAATAGCTACGTTGTTGAAAAAATGAAGATATTAGACTATTTTATGATTGCAAATGGTAAAGAATGTGATTAAAGGCTCTTTTCCTATTTCAAAAGTTTTAGTTTTCGAGGGTAATAGCTACGTATGTTGAAAAAATGAAGATATTAGACTATTTTATGATTGCAAATGGTAAAGAATGTGATTAAAGGCTCTTTTCCTATTTCAAAAGTTTTAGTTTTCGAGGGTAATAGCTACGTATGTTGAAAAAATGAAGATATTAGACTATTTTATGATTGCAAATGGTAAAGAATGTGATTAAAGGCTCTTTTCCTATTTCAAAAGTTTTAGTTTTCGAGGGTAATAGCTACGTATGTTGAAAAAATGAAGATATTAGACTATTTTATGATTGCAAATGGTAAAGAATGTGATTAAAGGCTCTTTTCCTATTTCAAAAGTTTTAGTTTTCGAGGGTAATAGCTACGTATGTTGAAAAAATGAAGATATTAGACTATTTTATGATTGCACATGGTAAAGAATGTGATTAAAGGCTCTTTTCCTATTTCAAAAGTTTTAGTTTTCGAGGGTAATAGCTACGTATGTTGAAAAAATGAAGATATTAGACTATTTTATGATTGCACATGGTAAAGAATGTGATTAAAGGCTCTTTTCCTATTTCAAAAGTTTTAGTTTTCGAGGGTAATAGCTACGTATGTTGAAAAAATGAAGATATTAGACTATTTTATGATTGCAAATGGTATAATAGCTTTGTCTGTGGAAAAAATGAAGATATTAGACTATTTTATGATTGCACATAATGTGATTAAAGGCTCTTTTCCTATTTCAAAAGTTTTAGTTTTCGAGGGTAATAGCTACGTATGTTGAAAAAATGAAGATATTAGACTATTTTATGATTGCAAATGGTAAAGAATGTGATTAAAGGCTCTTTTCCTATTTCAAAAGTTTTAGTTTTCGAGGGTAATAGCTACGTATGTTGAAAAAATGAAGATATTAGACTATTTTATGATTGCAAATGGTAAAGAATGTGATTAAAGGCTCTTTTCCTATTTCAAAAGTTTTAGTTTTCGAGGGTAATAGCTACGTATGTTGAAAAAATGAAGATATTAGACTATTTTATGATTGCACATGGTAAAGAATGTGATTAAAGGCTCTTTTCCTATTTCAAAAGTTTTAGTTTTCGAGGGTAATAGCTACGTATGTTGAAAAAATGAAGATATTAGACTATTTTATGATTGCAAATGGTAAAGAATGTGATTAAAGGCTCTTTTCCTATTTCAAAAGTTTTAGTTTTCGAGGGTAATAGCTACGTATGTTGAAAAAATGAAGATATTAGACTATTTTATGATTGCACATGGTAAAGAATGTGATTAAAGGCTCTTTTCCTATTTCAAAAGTTTTAGTTTTCGAGGGTAATAGCTTTGTTGAAAAAATGAAGATATTAGACTATTTTATGATTGCACATGGTAAAGAATGTGATTAAAGGCTCTTTTCCTATTTCAAAAGTTTTAGTTTTCGAGGGTAATAGCTACGTATGTTGAAAAAATGAAGATATTAGACTATTTTATGATTGCACATGGTAAAGAATGTGATTAAAGGCTCTTTTCCTATTTCAAAAGTTTTAGTTTTCGAGGGTAATAGCTACGTATTTGAAAAAATGAAGATATTAGACATTTTATGATTGCACATGGTAAAGAATGTGATTAAAGGCTCTTTTCCTATTTCAAAAGTTTTAGTTTTCGAGGGTAATAGCTACGTATGTTGAAAAAATGAAGATATTAGACTATTTTATGATTGCAAATGGTAAAGAATGTGATTAAAGGCTCTTTTCCTATTTGTTTTCGCTTTGTCTGTGGAAAAAATGAAGATATTAGACTATTTTATGATTGCACATGGTAAAGAATGTGATTAAAGGCTCTTTTCCTATTTCAAAAGTTTTAGTTTTCGAGGGTAATAGCTATGTTGTTGAAAAAATGAAGATATTAGACTATTTTATGATTGCAAATGGTAAAGAATGTGATTAAAGGCTCTTTTCCTATTTCAAAAGTTTTAGTTTTCGAGGGTAATAGCTACGTATGTTGAAAAAATGAAGATATTAGACTATTTTATGATTGCAAATGGTAAAGAATGTGATTAAAGGCTCTTTTCCTATTTCAAAAGTTTTAGTTTTCGAGGGTAATAGCTACGTATGTTGAAAAAATGAAGATATTAGACTATTTTATGATTGCAATGGTAAAGAATGTGATTAAAGGCTCTTTTCCTATTTCAAAAGTTTTAGTTTTCGAGGGTAATAGCTACGTATGTTGAAAAAATGAAGATATTAGACTATTTTATGATTGCAAATGGTAAAGAATGTGATTAAAGGCTCTTTTCCTATTCAAAAGTTTTAGTTTTCGAGGGTAATAGCTACGTATGTTGAAAAAATGAAGATATTAGACTATTTTATGATTGCAAATGGTAAAGAATGTGATTAAAGGCTCTTTTCCTATTTCAAAAGTTTTAGTTTTCGAGGGTAATAGCTACGTATGTTGAAAAAATGAAGATATTAGACTATTTTATGATTGCAAATGGTAAAGAATGTGATTAAAGGCTCTTTTCCTATTTCAAAAGTTTTAGTTTTCGAGGGTAATAGCTACGTATGTTGAAAAAATGAAGATATTAGACTATTTTATGATTGCACATGGTAAAGAATGTGATTAAAGGCTCTTTTCCTATTTCAAAAGTTTTAGTTTTCGAGGGTAATAGCTACGTATGTTGAAAAAATGAAGATATTAGACTATTTTATGATTGCAAATGGTAAAGAATGTGATTAAAGGCTCTTTTCCTATTTCAAAAGTTTTAGTTTTCGAGGGTAATAGCTACGTATGTTGAAAAAATGAAGATATTAGACTATTTTATGATTGCACATGGTAAAGAATGTGATTAAAGGCTCTTTTCCTATGTTTCAAAAGTTTTAGTTTTCGAGGGTAATAGCTACGTATGTTGAAAAAATGAAGATATTAGACTATTTTATGATTGCAAATGGTAAAGAATGTGATTAAAGGCTCTTTTCCTATTTCAAAAGTTTTAGTTTTCGAGGGTAATAGCTACGTATGTTGAAAAAATGAAGATATTAGACTATTTTATGATTGCACATGGTAAAGAATGTGATTAAAGGCTCTTTTCCTATTTCAAAAGTTTTAGTTTTCGAGGGTAATAGCTACGTATGTTGAAAAAATGAAGATATTAGACTATTTTATGATTGCAAATGGTAAAGAATGTGATTAAAGGCTCTTTTCCTATTTCAAAAGTTTTAGTTTTCGAGGGTAATAGCTACGTATGTTGAAAAAATGAAGATATTAGACTATTTTATGATTGCAAATGGTAAAGAATGTGATTAAAGGCTCTTTTCCTATTTCAAAAGTTTTAGTTTTCGAGGGTAATAGCTACGTATGTTGAAAAAATGAAGATATTAGACTATTTTATGATTGCAAATGGTAAAGAATGTGATTAAAGGCTCTTTTCCTATTTCAAAAGTTTTAGTTTTCGAGGGTAATAGCTATGTTGTTGAAAAAATGAAGATATTAGACTATTTTATAATTGCAAATGGTAAAGAATGTGATTAAAGGCTCTTTTCCTATTTCAAAAGTTTTAGTTTTCGAGGGTAATAGCTACGTATGTTGAAAAAATGAAGATATTAGACTATTTTATGATTGCAAATGGTAAAGAATGTGATTAAAGGCTCTTTTCCTATTTCAAAAGTTTTAGTTTTCGAGGGTAATAGCTACGTATGTTGAAAAAATGAAGATATTAGACTATTTTATGATTGCAAATGGTAAAGAATGTGATTAAAGGCTCTTTTCCTATTTCAAAAGTTTTAGTTTTCGAGGGTAATAGCTACGTATGTTGAAAAAATGAAGATATTAGACTATTTTATGATTGCAAATGGTAAAGAATGTGATTAAAGGCTCTTTTCCTATTCAAAAGTTTTAGTTTTCGAGGGTAATAGCTACGTATGTTGAAAAAATGAAGATATTAGACTATTTTATGATTGCACATGGTAAAGAATGTGATTAAAGGCTCTTTTCCTATTTCAAAAGTTTTAGTTTTCGAGGGTAATAGCTACGTATGTTGAAAAAATGAAGATATTAGACTATTTTATGATTGCACATGGTAAAGAATGTGATTAAAGGCTCTTTTCCTATTTCAAAAGTTTTAGTTTTCGAGGGTAATAGCTACGTATGTTGAAAAAATGAAGATATTAGACTATTTTATGATTGCACATGGTAAAGAATGTGATTAAAGGCTCTTTTCCTATTTCAAAAGTTTTAGTTTTCGAGGGTAATAGCTACGTATGTTGAAAAAATGAAGATATTAGACTATTTTATGATTGCACATGGTAAAGAATGTGATTAAAGGCTCTTTTCCTATTTCAAAAGTTTTAGTTTTCGAGGGTAATAGCTACGCATTTTGAAAAATGAAGATATTAGACTATTTTATGATTGCAAATGGTAAAGAATGTGATTAAAGGCTCTTTTCCTATTTCAAAAGTTTTAGTTTTCGAGGGTAATAGCTATGTCTGTGGAAAAAATGAAGATATTAGACAATTTTATGATTGCAAATGGTAAAGAATGTGATTAAAGGCTCTTTTCCTATTTCAAAAGTTTTAGTTTTCGAGGGTAATAGCTACGTATGTTGAAAAAATGAAGATATTAGACTATTTTATGATTGCAAATGGTAAAGAATGTGATTAAAGGCTCTTTTCCTATTTCAAAAGTTTTAGTTTTCGAGGGTAATAGCTACGTATGTTGAAAAAATGAAGATATTAGACTATTTTATGATTGCAAATGGTAAAGAATGTGATTAAAGGCTCTTTTCCTATTTCAAAAGTTTTAGTTTTCGAGGGTAATAGCTACGTATGTTGAAAAAATGAAGATATTAGACAATTTTATGATTGCACATGGTAAAGAATGTGATTAAAGGCTCTTTTCCTATTTCAAAAGTTTTAGTTTTCCAGGGTAATAGCTACGTATTTGAAAAAATGAAGATATTAGACTATTTTATGATTGCAAATGGTAAAGAATGTGATTAAAGGCTCTTTTCCTATTTCAAAAGTTTTAGTTTTCGAGGGTAATAGCTACGTATGTTGAAAAAATGAAGATATTAGACTATTTTATGATTGCAAATGGTAAAGAATGTGATTAAAGGCTCTTTTCCTATGTCAAAAGTTTTAGTTTTCGAGGGTAATAGCTACGTATGTTGAAAAAATGAAGATATTAGACTATTTTATGATTGCACATGGTAAAGAATGTGATTAAAGGCTCTTTTCCTATTTCAAAAGTTTTAGTTTTCGAGGGTAATAGCTACGTATGTTGAAAAAATGAAGATATTAGACTATTTTATGATTGCAAATGGTAAAGAATGTGATTAAAGGCTCTTTTCCTATTTCAAAAGTTTTAGTTTTCGAGGGTAATAGCTACGTATGTTGAAAAAATGAAGATATTAGACTATTTTATGATTGCAAATGGTAAAGAATGTGATTAAAGGCTCTTTTCCTATTTCAAAAGTTTTAGTTTTCGAGGGTAATAGCTACGTATGTTGAAAAAATGAAGATATTAGACTATTTTATGATTGCACATGGTAAAGAATGTGATTAAAGGCTCTTTTCCTATTTCAAAAGTTTTAGTTTTCGAGGGTAATAGCTACGTATGTTGAAAAAATGAAGATATTAGACTATTTTATGATTGCAAATGGTAAAGAATGTGATTAAAGGCTCTTTTCCTATTTCAAAAGTTTTAGTTTTCGAGGGTAATAGCTACGTATGTTGAAAAAATGAAGATATTAGACTATTTTATGATTGCAAATGGTAAAGAATGTGATTAAAGGCTCTTTTCCTATTTCAAAAGTTTTAGTTTTCGAGGGTAATAGCTACGTATGTTGAAAAAATGAAGATATTAGACTATTTTATGATTGCAAATGGTAAAGAATGTGATTAAAGGCTCTTTTCCTATTTCAAAAGTTTTAGTTTTCGAGGGTAATAGCTACGTATGTTGAAAAAATGAAGATATTAGACTATTTTATGATTGCAAATGGTAAAGAATGTGATTAAAGGCTCTTTTCCTATTTCAAAAGTTTTAGTTTTCGAGGGTAATAGCTACGTATGTTGAAAAAATGAAGATATTAGACTATTTTATGATTGCACATGGTAAAGAATGTGATTAAAGGCTCTTTTCCTATTTCAAAAGTTTTAGTTTTCGAGGGTAATAGCTACGTATGTTGAAAAAATGAAGATATTAGACTATTTTATGATTGCAAATGGTAAAGAATGTGATTAAAGGCTCTTTTCCTGTTTCAAAAGTTTTAGTTTTCGTAATAGCTACGTGTTGAAAAAATGAAGATATTAGACTATTTTATGATTGCACATGGTAAAGAATGTGATTAAAGGCTCTTTTCCTATTTCAAAAGTTTTAGTTTTCGAGGGTAATAGCTACGTATGTTGAAAAAATGAAGATATTAGACTATTTTATGATTGCAAATGGTAAAGAATGTGATTAAAGGCTCTTTTCCTATGTCAAAAGTTTTAGTTTTCGAGGGTAATAGCTACGTATGTTGAAAAAATGAAGATATTAGACTATTTTATGATTGCAAATGGTAAAGAATGTGATTAAAGGCTCTTTTCCTATTTCAAAAGTTTTAGTTTTCGAGGGTAATAGCTACGTATGTTGAAAAAATGAAGATATTAGACTATTTTATGATTGCAAATGGTAAAGAATGTGATTAAAGGCTCTTTTCCTATTTCAAAAGTTTTAGTTTTCGAGGGTAATAGCTACGTATGTTGAAAAAATGAAGATATTAGACTATTTTATGATTGCAAATGGTAAAGAATGTGATTAAAGGCTCTTTTCCTATGTCAAAAGTTTTAGTTTTCGAGGGTAATAGCTACGTATGTTGAAAAAATGAAGATATTAGACTATTTTATGATTGCAAATGGTAAAGAATGTGATTAAAGGCTCTTTTCCTATTCAAAAGTTTTAGTTTTCGAGGGTAATAGCTACGTATGTTGAAAAAATGAAGATATTAGACTATTTTATGATTGCACATGGTAAAGAATGTGATTAAAGGCTCTTTTCCTATTTCAAAAGTTTTAGTTTTCGAGGGTAATAGCTACGTATGTTGAAAAAATGAAGATATTAGACTATTTTATGATTGCAAATGGTAAAGAATGTGATTAAAGGCTCTTTTCCTATTTCAAAAGTTTTAGTTTTCGAGGGTAATAGCTACGTATGTTGAAAAAATGAAGATATTAGACTATTTTATGATTGCAAATGGTAAAGAATGTGATTAAAGGCTCTTTTCCTATTTCAAAAGTTTTAGTTTTCGAGGGTAATAGCTACGTATGTTGAAAAAATGAAGATATTAGACTATTTTATGATTGCAAATGGTAAAGAATGTGATTAAAGGCTCTTTTCCTATTTCAAAAGTTTTAGTTTTCGAGGGTAATAGCTACGTATGTTGAAAAAATGAAGATATTAGACTATTTTATGATTGCAAATGGTAAAGAATGTGATTAAAGGCTCTTTTCCTATTTCAAAAGTTTTAGTTTTCGAGGGTAATAGCTACGTATGTTGAAAAAATGAAGATATTAGACTATTTTATGATTGCAAATGGTAAAGAATGTGATTAAAGGCTCTTTTCCTATTTCAAAAGTTTTAGTTTTCGAGGGTAATAGCTACGTATGTTGAAAAAATGAAGATATTAGACTATTTTATGATTGCAAATGGTAAAGAATGTGATTAAAGGCTCTTTTCCTATTTCAAAAGTTTTAGTTTTCGAGGGTAATAGCTACGTATGTTGAAAAAATGAAGATATTAGACTATTTTATGATTGCAAATGGTAAAGAATGTGATTAAAGGCTCTTTTCCTATTTCAAAAGTTTTAGTTTTCGAGGGTAATAGCTACGTATGTTGAAAAAATGAAGATATTAGACTATTTTATGATTGCAAATGGTAAAGAATGTGATTAAAGGCTCTTTTCCTATTTCAAAAGTTTTAGTTTTCGAGGGTAATAGCTATGTCTGAAAAAATGAAGATATTAGACAATTTTATGATTGCACATGGTAAAGAATGTGATTAAAGGCTCTTTTCCTATTTCAAAAGTTTTAGTTTTCGAGGGTAATAGCTACGTATGTTGAAAAAATGAAGATATTAGACTATTTTATGATTGCAAATGGTAAAGAATGTGATTAAAGGCTCTTTTCCTGTTTTAGTTTTCGCTTTGTCTGTGGAAAAAATGAAGATATTAGACTATTTTATGATTGCACATGGTAAAGAATGTGATTAAAGGCTCTTTTCCTATTTCAAAAGTTTTAGTTTTCGAGGGTAATAGCTACGTATGTTGAAAAAATGAAGATATTAGACTATTTTATGATTGCAAATGGTAAAGAATGTGATTAAAGGCTCTTTTCCTATTTCAAAAGTTTTAGTTTTCGAGGGTAATAGCTACGTATGTTGAAAAAATGAAGATATTAGACTATTTTATGATTGCAAATGGTAAAGAATGTGATTAAAGGCTCTTTTCCTATTTCAAAAGTTTTAGTTTTCGAGGGTAATAGCTACGTATGTTGAAAAAATGAAGATATTAGACTATTTTATGATTGCACATGGTAAAGAATGTGATTAAAGGCTCTTTTCCTATTTCAAAAGTTTTAGTTTTCGAGGGTAATAGCTACGTATGTTGAAAAAATGAAGATATTAGACTATTTTATGATTGCAATGGTAAAGAATGTGATTAAAGGCTCTTTTCCTATTTCAAAAGTTTTAGTTTTCGAGGGTAATAGCTACGTATGTTGAAAAAATGAAGATATTAGACTATTTTATGATTGCAAATGGTAAAGAATGTGATTAAAGGCTCTTTTCCTATTTCAAAAGTTTTAGTTTTCGAGGGTAATAGCTACGTATGTTGAAAAAATGAAGATATTAGACTATTTTATGATTGCAAATGGTAAAGAATGTGATTAAAGGCTCTTTTCCTATTTCAAAAGTTTTAGTTTTCGAGGGTAATAGCTACGTTGTTGAAAAAATGAAGATATTAGACTATTTTATGATTGCACATGGTAAAGAATGTGATTAAAGGCTCTTTTCCTATTTCAAAAGTTTTAGTTTTCGAGGGTAATAGCTACGTATGTTGAAAAAATGAAGATATTAGACTATTTTATGATTGCAAATGGTAAAGAATGTGATTAAAGGCTCTTTTCCTATTCAAAAGTTTTAGTTTTCGAGGGTAATAGCTACGTATGTTGAAAAAATGAAGATATTAGACTATTTTATGATTGCACATGGTAAAGAATGTGATTAAAGGCTCTTTTCCTATTTCAAAAGTTTTAGTTTTCGAGGGTAATAGCTACGTATGTTGAAAAAATGAAGATATTAGACTATTTTATGATTGCAAATGGTAAAGAATGTGATTAAAGGCTCTTTTCCTATTTCAAAAGTTTTAGTTTTCGAGGGTAATAGCTACGTATGTTGAAAAAATGAAGATATTAGACTATTTTATGATTGCAATGGTAAAGAATGTGATTAAAGGCTCTTTTCCTATTTCAAAAGTTTTAGTTTTCGAGGGTAATAGCTACGTATGTTGAAAAAATGAAGATATTAGACTATTTTATGATTGCAAATGGTAAAGAATGTGATTAAAGGCTCTTTTCCTATGTTCAAAAGTTTTAGTTTTCGAGGGTAATAGCTACGTATGTTGAAAAAATGAAGATATTAGACTATTTTATGATTGCACATGGTAAAGAATGTGATTAAAGGCTCTTTTCCTATTTCAAAAGTTTTAGTTTTCGAGGGTAATAGCTACGTATGTTGAAAAAATGAAGATATTAGACTATTTTATGATTGCAAATGGTAAAGAATGTGATTAAAGGCTCTTTTCCTATTTCAAAAGTTTTAGTTTTCGAGGGTAATAGCTACGTATTTGAAAAAATGAAGATATTAGACAATTTTATGATTGCACATGGTAAAGAATGTGATTAAAGGCTCTTTTCCTATTTCAAAAGTTTTAGTTTTCGAGGGTAATAGCTACGTATGTTGAAAAAATGAAGATATTAGACTATTTTATGATTGCAAATGGTAAAGAATGTGATTAAAGGCTCTTTTCCTATTTCAAAAGTTTTAGTTTTCGAGGGTAATAGCTACGTATGTTGAAAAAATGAAGATATTAGACTATTTTATGATTGCAAATGGTAAAGAATGTGATTAAAGGCTCTTTTCCTATTTCAAAAGTTTTAGTTTTCGAGGGTAATAGCTACGTATGTTGAAAAAATGAAGATATTAGACTATTTTATGATTGCAAATGGTAAAGAATGTGATTAAAGGCTCTTTTCCTATTTCAAAAGTTTTAGTTTTCGAGGGTAATAGCTACGTATGTTGAAAAAATGAAGATATTAGACTATTTTATGATTGCAAATGGTAAAGAATGTGATTAAAGGCTCTTTTCCTATTCAAAAGTTTTAGTTTTCGAGGGTAATAGCTACGTATGTTGAAAAAATGAAGATATTAGACTATTTTATGATTGCAAATGGTAAAGAATGTGATTAAAGGCTCTTTTCCTATTTCAAAAGTTTTAGTTTTCGAGAGTAATAGCTACGTATGTTGAAAAAATGAAGATATTAGACTATTTTATGATTGCAAATGGTAAAGAATGTGATTAAAGGCTCTTTTCCTATGTCAAAAGTTTTAGTTTTCGAGGGTAATAGCTACGTATGTTGAAAAAATGAAGATATTAGACTATTTTATGATTGCAAATGGTAAAGAATGTGATTAAAGGCTCTTTTCCTATTTCAAAAGTTTTAGTTTTCGAGGGTAATAGCTACGTATGTTGAAAAAATGAAGATATTAGACTATTTTATGATTGCAAATGGTAAAGAATGTGATTAAAGGCTCTTTTCCTATTTCAAAAGTTTTAGTTTTCGAGGGTAATAGCTACGTATGTTGAAAAAATGAAGATATTAGACAATTTTATGATTGCAAATGGTAAAGAATGTGATTAAAGGCTCTTTTCCTATTTCAAAAGTTTTAGTTTTCGAGGGTAATAGCTACGTATGTTGAAAAAATGAAGATATTAGACAATTTTATGATTGCACATGGTAAAGAATGTGATTAAAGGCTCTTTTCCTATTTCAAAAGTTTTAGTTTTCGAGGGTAATAGCTACGTATGTTGAAAAAATGAAGATATTAGACTATTTTATGATTGCAAATGGTAAAGAATGTGATTAAAGGCTCTTTTCCTATTTCAAAAGTTTTAGTTTTCGAGGGTAATAGCTACGTATAGTAAAAATAGTCTAATATCTTCGTTTTTTCAACATACGTAGCTATTACCCTCGAAAACTAAAACTTTTGACATAGGAAAAGAGCCTTTAATCACATTCTTTACCATTTGCAATCATAAAATAGTCTAATATCTTCATTTTTTCAACATACGTAGCTATTACTCTCGAAAACTAAAACTTTTGAAATAGGAAAAGAGCCTTTAATCACATTCTTTACCATTTGCAATCATAAAATAGTCTAATATCTTAATTTTTTCAACATACGTAGCTATTACCCTCGAAAACTAAAAGTTTTGAAATAGATAAAGAGCCTTTAATCACATTCTTTACCATTTGCAATCATAAAATTGTCTAATATCTTCATTTTTTCAACATACGTAGCTATTACCCTCGAAAACTAAATCTTTTGAAATAGGAAAAGAGCCTTTAATCACAAACTTTACCATTTGCAATCATAAAATAGTCTAATATCTTCATTTTTTCAACAAACGTAGCTATTACCCTCGAAAACTAAAACTTTTGAAATAGGAAAAGAGCCTTTAATCACATTCTTTACCATGTGCAATCATAAAATTGTCTAATATCTTCATTTTTTTAAAATACGTAGCTATTACCCTCGAAAACTAAAACTTTTGAAATAGGAAAAGAGCCTTTAATCACATTCTTTACCATTTGCAATCATAAAATAGTCTAATATCTTCATTTTTTCAACATACGTAGCTATTACCCTCGAAAACTAAAACTTTTGAAATAGGAAAAGAGCCTTTAATCACATTCTTTACCATTTGCAATCATAAAATAGTCTAATATCTTCATTTTTTCAACATACGTAGCTATTACCCTCGAAAACTAAAACTTTTGAAATAGGAAAAGAGCCTTTAATCACATTCTTTACCATTTGCAATCATAAAATTGTCTAATATCTTCATTTTTTTCTACATACGTAGCTCTTACCCTCGAAAACTAAAACTTTTGAAATAGGAAAAGAGCCTTTAATCACATACTTTACCATTTGCAATCATAAAATAGTCTAATATCTTCATTTTTTCAACATACTTAGCTATTACCCTCGAAAACTAAAACTTTCGACATACGAATAGAGCCTTTAATCACATTCTTTACCATTTGCAATCATAAAATAGTCTAATATCTTCATTTTTTCAACATACGTAGCTATTACCCTCGAAAACTAAAACTTTGAAATAGGAACAGAGCCTTTAATCACATTCTTTACCATGTGCAATCATAAAATAGTCTAATATCTTCATTTTTTCAACATACGTAGCTATTACCCTCGAAAACTAAAACTTTTGAAATAGGAAAAGAGCCTTTAATCACATTCTTCACCATTTGCAATCATAAAATAGTCTAATATCTTCATTTTTTCAACATACGTAGCTATTACCCTCGAAAACCAAAACTTTTGAAATAGGAAAAGAGCCTTTAATCACATTCTTTACCATTTGCAATCATAAAATAGTCTAATATCTTAATTTTTTCCATCGACAAAGCTATTACCCTCGAAAACTAAAATTTTTGACATAGGAAAAGAGCCTTTAACCACATTCTTCACCATTTGCAATCATAAAATATTCTAATATCTTCATTTTTTCAACATACGTAGCTATTACCCTCGAAAACTAAAACTTTTGAAATAGGAAAAGAGCCTTTAATCACATTCTTTACCATTTGCAATCATAAAATAGTCTAATATCTTCATTTTTTCAACATACGTAGCTATTACCCTCGAAAACTAAAACTTTTGAAATAGGAAAAGAGCCTTTAATCACATTCTTTACCATTTGCAATCATAAAATTGTCTAATATCTTCATTTTTTCTACAAAAGTAGCTATTAACCTCGAAAACTAAAACTTTCGAAATAGGAAAAGAGCCTTTAATCACATTCTTTACCATTTGCAATCATAAAATAGTCTAATATTTTCATTTTTTCGACATACGTAGCTATTACCCTCGAAAACTAAAACTTTTGAAATAGGAAAAGAGCCTTTAATCACATTTTTTACCATTTGCAATCATAAAATAGTCTAATATCTTCATTTTTTCAACATACGTAGCTATTACCCTCGAAAACTAAAACTTCTGAAATAGGAAAAGAGCCTTTAATCACATTCTTTACCATTTGCAATCATAAAATAGTCTAGTATCTTCATTTTTTCAACATACGTAGCTATTACCCCCGAAAACTAAAACTTTTGAAATAGGAAAAGAGCCTTTAATCACATTCTTTACCATGTGCAATCATAAAATTGTCTAATATCTTCTTTTTTTCAACATATGTTGCTATTACCCTCGAAAACTAAAACTTTTGAAATATGAAAAGAGCCTTTAATCACATTCTTTACCATGTACAATCATAAAATTTTCTAATATCTTCATTTTTTCAACATACGTAGCTATTACCCTCGAAAACTAAAACTTTTGAAATAGGAAAAGAGCCTTTAATCACATTCTTTACCATGTGCAATCATAAAATAGTCTAATATCTTCAGTTTTTCAACATACGTAGCTATTACCCTTGAAAACTAAAACTTTTGACATCGGAAAAGAGCCTTTAATCACATTCTTTACCATGTGCAATCATAAAATTGTCTAATATCTTCATTTTTTCAACATACGTAGCTATTACCCACGAAAACTAAAACTTTTGACATAGGAAAAGAGCCTTTAATCACATTCTTTACCATTTGCAATCATAAAATAGTCTAATATCTTCATTTTTTCAACATACGTAGCTATTACTCTCGAAAACTAAAACTTTTGAAATAGGAAAAGAGCCTTTAATCACATTCTTTACCATTTGCAATCATAAAATAGTCTAATATCTTAATTTTTTCAACATACGTAGCTATTACCCTCGAAAACTAAAAGTTTTGAAATAGATAAAGAGCCTTTAATCACATTCTTTACCATGTGCAATCATAAAATTGTCTAATATCTTCATTTTTTCAACATACGTAGCTATTACCCACGAAAACTAAAACTTTTGACATAGGAAAAGAGCCTTTAATCACATTCTTTACCATTTGCAATCATAAAATAGTCTAATATCTTCATTTTTTCAACATACGTAGCTATTACTCTCGAAAACTAAAACTTTTGAAATAGGAAAAGAGCCTTTAATCACATTCTTTACCATTTGCAATCATAAAATAGTCTAATATCTTAATTTTTTCAACATACGTAGCTATTACCCCCGAAAACTAAAACTTTTGAAATAGGAAAAGAGCCTTTAATCACATTCTTTACCATGTGCAATCATAAAATTGTCTAATATCTTCATTTTTTCAACATATGTTGCTATTACCCTCGAAAACTAAAACTTTTGAAATATGAAAAGAGCCTTTAATCACATTCTTTACCATGTACAATCATAAAATTTTCTAATATCTTCATTTTTTCAACATACGTAGCTATTACCCTCGAAAACTAAAACTTTTGAAATAGGAAAAGAGCCTTTAATCACATTCTTTACCATGTGCAATCATAAAATAGTCTAATATCTTCAGTTTTTCAACATACGTAGCTATTACCCTTGAAAACTAAAACTTTTGACATCGGAAAAGAGCCTTTAATCACATTCTTTACCATTTGCAATCATAAAATAGTCTAATATCTTAATTTTTTCAACATACGTAGCTATTACCCTCGAAAACTAAAAGTTTTGAAATAGGAAAAGAGCCTTTAATCACAAACTTTACCATTTGCAATCATAAAATAGTCTAATATCTTCATTTTTTCAACAAACGTAGCTATTACCCTCGAAAACTAAAACTTTTGAAATAGGAAAAGAGCCTTTAATCACATTCTTTACCATGTGCAATCATAAAATTGTCTAATATCTTCATTTTTTTAAAATACGTAGCTATTACCCTCGAAAACTAAAACTTTTGAAATAGGAAAAGAGCCTTTAATCACATTCTTTACCATTTGCAATCATAAAATAGTCTAATATCTTCATTTTTTCAACATACGTAGCTATTACCCTCGAAAACTAAAACTTTTGAAATAGGAAAAGAGCCTTTAATCACATTCTT
Organism: Artemia franciscana; assembly: GCF_032884065.1. Taxonomy (NCBI): domain Eukaryota; kingdom Metazoa; phylum Arthropoda; class Branchiopoda; order Anostraca; family Artemiidae; genus Artemia; species Artemia franciscana. The sequence continues at coordinate 27,078 of NW_027064082.1, forward strand.
TACCATTTGCAATCATTAAATAGTCTAATATCTTAATTTTTTCAACATACGTAGCTATTACCCTCGAAAACAAAAACTTTCGAAATAGTAAAAGAGCCTTTAATCACATTCTTTACCATGTGCAATCATAAAATTGTCTAATATCTTCATTTTTTCATCATACGTAGCTATTACACTCGAAAACTAAAACTTTTGACATTGGAAAAGAGCCTTTAATCACATTCTTTACCATTTGCAATCATAAAATAGTCTAATATCTTCATTTTTTCAACATACGTAGCTATTACCCTCGAAAACTAAAACTTTTGAAATAGGAAACGAGCCTTTAATCACATTCTTTACCATGTGCAATCATAAAATTGTCTAATATCTTCATTTTTTCAACATACTTCGCTATTACCCTCGAAAACTAAAACTTTTGACATAGGAAAAGAGCCTTTAATCACGTTCTTTACCATTTGCAATAATAAAATAGTCTAATATCTTCATTTTTTCAACATACTTAGCTATTACCCTCGAAAACTAAAACTTTCGAAATACGAAAAGAGCCTTTAATCACATTCTTTACCATTTGCAATCATAAAATAGTCTAATATCTTCATTTTTTCAACATACGTAGCTATTACCCTCGAAAACTAAAACTTTTGAAATAGGAAAAGAGCCTTTAATCACATTCTTTACCATGTGCAATCATAAAATTGTCTAATATCTTCATTTTTTCAACATACGTAGCTATTACCCTCGAAAACTAAAACTTTTGAAATAGGAAAAGAGCCTTTAATCACATTCTTCACCATTTGCAATTATAAAATAGTCTAATATCTTCATTTTTTCAACATACGTAGCTATTACCCTCGAAAACTAAAACTTTTGAAATAGGAAAAGAGCCTTTAATCACATTCTTTACCATTTGCAATCATAAAATAGTCTAATATCTTCATTTTTTCAACATACGTAGCTATTACCCTCGAAAACTAAAACTTTTGAAATAGGAAAAGAGCCTTTAATCACATTCTTTACCATGTGCAATCATAAAATTGTCTAATATCTTCATTTTTTCAACATACGTAGCTATTACCCTCGAAAACTAAAACTTTTGAAATAGGAAAAGAGCCTTTAATCACATTCTTTACCATGTGCAATCATAAAATTGTCTAATA
>NW_027064083.1:0-28226 GCF_032884065.1 Artemia franciscana
TTTCGTTTTCGAGGGTAATAGCTAAGTATGTTGGAAAAATGAAGATATTAGACTATTTTATGATTGCACATGGTAAAGAAAGTGCTTAAAGGCTCTTTTCCTATTTCAAAAGTTTTAGTTTTCGAGGGTAATAGCTAAGTATGTTGGAAAAATGAAGATATTAGACTATTTTATGATTGCACATGGTAAAGAAAGTGCTTAAAGGCTCTTTTCCTATTTCAAAAGTTTTAGTTTTCGAGGGTAATAGCAACAATGTTGGAAAAATGAAGATATTAGACTATTTTATGATTGCACATGGTAAAGAAAGTGCTTAAAGGCTCTTTTCCTATTTCAAAAGTTTTAGTTTTCGAGGGTAATAGCTACGTATGTTGAAAAAATGAAGATATTAAACTATTTTATAATTGCAAATGGTAACGAATGTGATTAAAGGCTCTTTTCCTATGTCAAAAGTTTAGTTTTCGAGGGTAATAGCTACGTATGTTGAAAAAATGAAGATATTAGACTATTTTATGATTGCACATGGTAAAGAATGTGATTAAAGGCTCTTTTCCTATGTCAAAAGTTTTAGTTTTCGAGGGTAATAGCTACGTATGTTGAAAAAATGAAGATATTAGACTATTTTATGATTCAAATGGTAAAGAATGTGATTAAAGGCTCTTTCCTATTTCAAAAGTTTTAGTTTTCGAGGGTAATAGCTACGTATGTTGCAAAAATGAAGATATTAGACTATTTTATGATTGCACATGGTAAAGAAAGTGCTTAAAGGCTCTTTTCCTATTTCAAAAGTTTTAGTTTTCGAGGGTAATAGCTACGTATGTTGAAAAAATGAAGATATTAGACTATTTTATGATTGCAAATGGTAAAAAATGTGATTAAAGGCTCTTTTCCTATGTCAAAAGTTTTAGTTTTCGAGGGTAATAGCTACGTATGTTGGAAAAATGAAGATATTAGACTATTTTATGATTGCACATGGTAAAGAAAGTGCTTAAAGGCTCTTTTCCTATTTCAAAAGTTTTAGTTTTCGAGGGTAATAGCTACTTATGTTGGAAAAATGAAGATATTAGACTATTTTGTGATTGCACATGGTAAAGAAAGTGATTAAAGGCTCTTTTCCTATTTCAAAAGTTTTAGTTTTCGAGAGTAATAGCTACGTATGTTGGAAAAATGAAGATATTAGACTATTTTATGATTGCACATGGTAAAGAATGTGATTAAAGGCTCTTTTCCTATGTCAAAAGTTTTAGTTTTCGAGGGTAATAGTTACGTATGTTGGAAAAATGAAGATATTAGACTATTTTATGATTGCACATGGTAAAGAAAGTGCTTAAAAGCTCTTTTCCTATTTCAAAAGTTTTAGTTTTCGAGGGTAATAGCTACGTATGTTGAAAAAATGAAGATATTAGACTATTTTATGATTTCAAATGGTAAAGAATGTGATTAAAGGCTCTTTTCCTATTTCAAAAGTTTTAGTTTTCGAGGGTAATAGCTACGTATGTTGGAAAAATGAAGATATTAGACTATTTTATGATTGCACATGGTAAAGAAAGTGCTTAAAGGCTCTTTTCCTATTTCAAAAGTTTTAGTTTTCGAGGGTAATAGCTACGTATGTTGGAAAAATGAAGATATTAGACTATTTTATGATTGCACATGGTAAAGAAAGTGCTTAAAGGCTCTTTTCCTATTTCAAAAGTTTAGTTTTCGAGGGTAATAGCTACGTATGTGAAAAAATGAAGATATTAGACTATTTTATAATTGCAAATGGTAACGAATGTGATTAAAGGCTCTTTTCCAATGTCAAAAGTTTTAGTTTTCGAGGGTAATAGCTACGTATGTTGAAAAAATGAAGATATTAGACTATTTTATGATTGCACATGGTAAAGAATGTGATTAAAGGCTCTTTTCCTATGTCAAAAGTTTTAGTTTTCGAGGGTAATAGCTACGTATGTTGAAAAAATGAAGATATTAGACTATTTTATGATTGCACATGGTAAAGAAAGTGCTTAAAGGCTCTTTTCCTATTTCAAAAGTTTTAGTTTTCGAGGGTAATAGCTACGTATGTTGGAAAAATGAAGATATTAGACTATTTTATGATTGCACATGGTAAAGAAAGTGCTTAAAGCTCTTTTCCTATTTCAAAAGTTTTAGTTTTCGAGGGTAATAGCTACGTATGTTGAAAAAATGAAGATATTAGACTATTTTATAATTGCAAATGGTAACGAATGTGATTAAAGGCTCTTTTCCTATGTCAAAAGTTTTAGTTTTCGAGGGTAATAGCTACGTATGTTGAAAAAATGAAGATATTAGACTATTTTATGATTGCATATGGTAAAGAATGTGATTAAAGGCTCTTTTCCTATGTCAAAAGTTTTAGTTTTCGAGGGTAATAGCTACGTATGTTGAAAAAATGAAGATATTAGAATATTTTATGATTGCACATGGTAAAGAAAGTGCTTAAAGGCTCTTTTACTATTTCAAAAGTTTTAGTTTTCGAGGGTAATAGCTACGTATGTTGAAAAAATGAAGATATTAGACTATTTTATGATTGCAAATGGTAAAGAATGTAATTAAAGGCTCTTTTCCTATTTCAAAAGTTTTCGTTTTCGAGGGTAATAGCTAAGTATGTTGGAAAAATGAAGATATTAGACTATTTTATGATTGCACATGGTAAAGAAAGTGCTTAAAGGCTCTTTTCCTATTTCAAAAGTTTTAGTTTTCGAGGGTAATAGCTACGTATGTTGGAAAAATGAAGATATTAGACTATTTTATGATTGCACATGGTAAAGAAAGTGCTTAAAGGCTCTTTTCCTATTTCAAAAGTTTTAGTTTTCGGGGGTAATAGCAACGTATGTTGGAAAAATGAAGATATTAGACTATTTTATGATTGCACATGGTAAAGAAAGTGCTTAAAGGCTCTTTTCCTATTTCAAAAGTTTTAGTTTTCGAGGGTAATAGCTACGTATGTTGAAAAAATGAAGATATTAAACTATTTTATAATTGCAAATGGTAACGAATGTGATTAAAGGCTCTTTTCCTATGTCAAAAGTTTTAGTTTTCGAGGGTAATAGCTACGTATGTTGAAAAAAATGAAGATATTAGACTATTTTATGATTGCACATGGTAAAGAATGTGATTAAAGGCTCTTTTCCTATGTCAAAAGTTTTAGTTTTCGAGGGTAATAGCTACGTATGTTGAAAAAATGAAGATATTAGACTATTTTATGATTTCAAATGGTAAAGAATGTGATTAAAGGCTCTTTTCCTATTTCAAAAGTTTTAGTTTTCGAGGGTAATAGCTACGTATGTTGGAAAAAATGAAGATATTAGACTATTTTATGATTGCACATGGTAAAGAATGTGATTAAAGGCTCTTTTCCTATGTCAAAAGTTTTAGTTTTCGAGGGTAATAGCTACATATGTTGGAAAAATGAAGATATTAGACTATTTTATAATTGCAAATGGTAAAGAATGTGATTAAAGGCTCTTTTCCAATGTCAAAAGTTTTAGTTTTCGAGGGTAATAGCTACGTATGTTGGAAAAATGAAGATATTAGACTATTTTATGATTGCAAATGGTAAAGAATGTGATTAAAGGCTCTTTTCCTATGTCAAAAGTTTTAGTTTTCGAGGGTAATAGCTACGTATGTTGGAAAAATGAAGATATTAGATTATTTTATGATTGCAAATGGTAAAGAATGTGATTAAAGGCTCTTTTTCTATGTCAAAAGTTTTAGTTTTCGAGGGTAATAGCTACGTATGTTGAAAAATAAAGATATTAGACTATTTTATAATTGCACATGGTAAAGAATGTGATTAAAGGCTCTTTTCCTATGTCAAAAGTTTTAGTTTTCGAGGGTAATAGCTAGGTATGTTGAAAAAATGAAGATATTAGACTGTTTTATAATTGCACCATGGTAAAGAATGTGATTAAAGGCTCTTTTCCTATGTCAAAAGTTTTAGTTTTCGAGGGTAATAGCTACGTATGTTGGAAAAATGAAGATATTAGACTATTTTATGAATCACATGGTAAAGAAAGTGCTTAAAGGCTCTTTTCCTATTTCAAAAGTTTTAGTTTTCGAGGGTAATAGCTACGTATGTTGAAAAAATGAAGATATTAGACTATTTTATGATTGCAAATGGTAAAAAAATGTGATTAAAGGCTCTTTTCCTATGTCAAAAGTTTTAGTTTTCGAGGGTAATAGCTACGTATGTTGAAAAATGAAGATATTAGACTATTTTATGATTGCACATGGTAAAGGAAAGTGCTTAAAGGCTCTTTTCCTATTTCAAAAGTTTTAGTTTTCGAGGGTAATAGCTACGTATGTTGGAAAAATGAAGATATTAGACTATTTTGTGATTGCATATGGTAAAGAAAGTGATTAAAGGCTCTTTTCCTATTTCAAAAGTTTTAGTTTTCGAGAGTAATAGCTACGTATGTTGGAAAAATGAAGATATTAGACTATTTTATGATTGCACATGGTAAAGAATGTGGTTAAAGGCTCTTTTCCTATGTCAAAAGTTTTAGTTTTCGAGGGTAATAGCTACGTATGTTGGAAAAATGAAGATATTAGACTATTTTATGATTGCACATGGTAAAGAAAGTGCTTAAAGGCTCTTTTCCTATTTCAAAGTTTTAGTTTTCGAGGGTAATAGCAACGTATGTTGGAAAAATGAAGATATTAGACTATTTTATGATTGCACATGGTAAAGAAAGTGCTTAAAGGCTCTTTTCCTATTTCAAAAGTTTTAGTTTTCGAGGGTAATAGCTACGTATGTTGAAAAAATGAAGATATTAGACTATTTTATGATTTCAAATGGTAAAGAATGTGATTAAAGGCTCTTTTCCTATTTCAAAAGTTTTAGTTTTCGAGGGTAATAGCTACGTATGTTGGAAAAATGAAGATATTAGACTATTTTATGATTGCACATGGTAAAGAATGTGATTAAAGACTTCTTTTCCTATGTCAAAAGTTTTAGTTTTCGAGGGTAATAGCTACGTATGTTGAAAAAATGAAGATATTAGACTATTTTATGATTGCACATGGTAAAGAAAGTGCTTAAAGGCTCTTTTCCTATTTCAAAAGTTTTAGTTTTTGAGGTTAATAGCTACGTATGTTGGAAAAATGAAGATATTAGACTATTTTATGATTGCACATGGTAAAGAAAGTGCTTAAAGGCTCTTTTCCTATTTCAAAAGTTTTAGTTTTCGAGGGTAATAGCTACGTATGTTGGAAAAATGAAGATATTAGACTATTTTATGATTGCACATGGTAAAGAAAGTGCTTAAAAGTCTCTTTTCCTATTTCAAAAGTTTTAGTTTTCGAGGGTAATAGCTACGTATGTTGAAAAAATAAGGAAATTAGACTATTTTATAATTGCAAATGGTAACGAATGTGATTAAAGGCTCTTTTCCTATGTCAAAAGTTTTAGTTTTCGAGGGTAATAGCTACGTATGTTGAAAAAATGAAGATATTAGACTATTTTATGATTGCACATGGTAAAGAATGTGATTAAGGCTCTTTTCCTATGTCAAAAGTTTTAGTTTTCGAGGGTAATAGCTACGTATGTTGAAAAAATGAAGATATTAGAATATTTTATGATTGCACATGGTAAAGAAAGTGCTTAAAGGCTCTTTAAACTATTTCAAAAGTTTAGTTTTCGAGGGTAATAGCTACGTATGTTGAAAAAATGAAGATATTAGACTATTTTATGATTGCAAATGGTAAAGAATGTAATTAAAGGCTCTTTTCCTATTTCAAAAGTTTTCGTTTTCGAGGGTAATAGCTAAGTATGTTGGAAAAATGAAGATATTAGACTATTTTATGATTGCACATGGTAAAGAAAGTGCTTAAAGGCTCTTTTCCTATTTCAAAAGTTTTAGTTTTCGAGGGTAATAGCTACGTATGTTGGAAAAATGAAGATATTAGACTATTTTATGATTGCACATGGTAAAGAAAGTGCTTAAAGGCTCTTTTCCTATTTCAAAAGTTTTAGTTTTCGAGGGTAATAGCAACGTATGTTGGAAAAATGAAGATATTAGACTATTTTATGATTGCACGTGGTAAAGAAAGTGCTTAAAGGCTCTTTTCCTATTTCAAAAGTTTTAGTTTTCGAGGGTAATAGCTACGTATGTTGAAAAAATGAAGATATTAAACTATTTTATAATTGCAAATGGTAACGAATGTGATTAAAGGCTCTTTTCCTATGTCAAAAGTTTTAGTTTTCGAGGGTAATAGCTACGTATGTTGAAAAAATGAAGATATTAGACTATTTTATGATTGCACATGGTAAAGAATGTGATTAAAGGCTCTTTTCCTATGTCAAAAGTTTTAGTTTTCGAGGGTAATAGCTACGTATGTTGAAAAAAATGAAGATATTAGACTATTTTATGATTTCAAATGGTAAAGAATGTGATTAAAGGCTCTTTTCCTATTTCAAAAGTTTTAGTTTTCGAGGGTAATAGCTACGTATGTTGGAAAAATGAAGATATTAGACTATTTTATGATTGCACATGGTAAAGAATGTGATTAAAGGCTCTTTTCCTATTACAAAAGTTTTAGTTTTCGAGGGTAATAGCTACGTATGTTGAAAAAATGAAGATATTAGACTATTTTATGATTGCACATGGTAAAGAAAGTGCTTAAAGGCTCTTTTCCTATTTCAAAAGTTTTAGTTTTTGAGGTTAATAGCTACGTATGTTGGAAAAATGAAGATATTAGACTATTTTATGATTGCACATGGTAAAGAAAGTGCTTAAAGGCTCTTTTCCTATTTCAAAAGTTTTAGTTTTCGAGGGTAATAGCTACGTATGTTGGAAAAATGAAGATATTAGACTATTTTATGATTGCACATGGTAAAGAAAGTGCTTAAAGGCTCTTTTCCTATTTCAAAAGTTTTAGTTTTCGAGGGTAATAGCTACGTATGTTGAAAAAATGAAGATATTAGACTATTTATAATTGCAAATGGTAACGAATGTGATTAAAGGCTCTTTTCCTATGTCAAAAGTTTTAGTTTTCGAGGGTAATAGCTACGTATGTTGAAAAAATGAAGATATTAGACTATTTTATGATTGCACATGGTAAAGAATGTGATTAAAGGCTCTTTTCCTATGTCAAAAGTTATAGTTTTCGAGGGTAATAGCTACGTATGTTGAAAAAATGAAGATATTAGAATATTTATGATTGCACATGGTAAAGAAAGTGCTTAAAGGCTCTTTTACTATTTCAAAAGTTTTAGTTTTCGAGGGTAATAGCTACGTATGTTGAAAAAATGAAGATATTAGACTATTTTATGATTGCAAATGGTAAAGAATGTGATTAAAGGCTCTTTTCCTATTTCAAAAGTTTTCGTTTTCGAGGGTAATAGCTAAGTATGTTGGAAAAATGGAGATATTAGACTATTTTATGATTGCACATGGTAAAGAACGTGCTTAAAGGCTCTTTTCCTATTTCAAAAGTTTTAGTTTTCGAGGGTAATAGCAACGTATGTTGGAAAAATGACGATATTAGACTATTTTATGATTGCACATGGTAAAGAATGTGATTAAAGGCTCTTTTCCTATGTCAAAAGTTTTAGTTTTCGAGGGTAATAGCTACATATGTTGAAAAAATGAAGATATTAGAATATTTATGATTGCACATGGTAAAGAAAGTGCTTAAAGGCTCTTTTCCTATTTCAAAAGTTTTAGTTTTCGAGGGTAATAGCTACGTATGTTGGAAAAATGAAGATATTAGACTATTTTATGATTGCACATGGTAAAGAATGTGCTTAAAGGCTCTTTTCCTATGGCAAAAGTTTTAGTTTTCGAGGATAATAGCTACGTATGTTGGAAAAATGAAGATATTAGACTATTTTATGATTGCACATGGTAAAGAATGTGATTAAAGGCTCTTTTCCTATGTCAAAAGTTTTAGTTTTCGAGGGTAATAGCTACGTATGTTGAAAAAATGAAGATATTAGACTATTTTATGATTGCACATGGTAAAGAAAGTGCTTAAAGGCTCTTTTCCTATTTCAAAAGTTTTAGTTTTCTAGGGTAATAGCTACGTATGTTGAAAAATGAAGATATTAGACTATTTTATGATTGTAAATGGTAAAGAATGTGATTAAAGGCTCTTTTCCTATGTCAAAAGTTTTAATTTTCGAGGGTAATAGCTACGTATGTTGATAACATGAAGATATTAGACTATTTTATAATTGCAAATGGTAAAGAATGTGATTAAAGGCTCTTTTCCTATGTCAAAAGTTTTAGTTTTCGAGGGTAATAGCTACGTATGTTGAAAAAATGAAGATATTAGAATATTTTATGATTGCACATGGTAAAGAAAGTGCTTAAAGGCTCTTTTACTATTTCAAAAGTTTTAGTTTTCGAGGGTAATAGCTACGTATGTTGAAAAATAAAGATATTAGACTATTTTATGATTGCAAATGGTAAAGAAAGTGCTTAAAGGCTCTTTTCCTATTTCAAAAGTTTTAGTTTTCGAGGGTAATAGCTACGTATGTTGGAAAAATGAAGCTATTAGACTATTTTATGATTGCACATGGTAAAGAAAGTGCTTAAAGGCTCTTTTCCTATTTCAAAAGTTTTAGTTTTCTAGGGTAATAGCTACGTATGTTGGAAAAATGAAGATATTAGACTATTTTATGATTGCACATGGTAAAGAAAGTGCTTAAAGGCTCTTTTCCTATTTCAAAAGTTTTAGTTTTCGAGGGTAATAGCTACGTATGTTTGAAACAATGAAGATGCAAATGGTAAAGAATGTGATTAAAGGCTCTTTTCCTATGTCAAAAGTTTTAGTTTTCGAGGGTAATAGCTAAGTATGTTGAAAAAATGAAGATATTAGACTATTTTATGATTGCAAATGGTAAAGAATGTGATTAAAGGCTCTTTTCCTATGTCAAAACTTTTAGTTTTCGAGGGTAATAGCTACGTATGTTGGAAAAATGAAGATATTAGACTATTTTATGATTGCACATGGTAAAGAAAGTGCTTAAAGGCTCTTTTCCTATTTCAAAAGTTTTAGTTTTCGAGGGTAATAGCTACGTATGTTGAAAAAATGAAGATATTAGACTATTTTATGATTGCAAATGGTAAAGAATGTGCTTAAAGGCTCTTTTCCTATGGCAAAAGTTTTAGTTTTCGAGGGTAATAGCTACGTATGTTGGAAAAATGAAGATATTAGACAATTTTATGATTGCACATGGTAAAGAATGTGATTAAAGGCTCTTTTCCTATGTCAAAAGTTTTAGTTTTCGAGGGTAATAGCTACGTATGTTGAAAAAATGAAGATATTAGACTATTTTATGATTGCAAATGGTAAAGAATGTGCTTAAAGGCTCTTTTCCTATGGCAAAAGTTTTAGTTTTCGAGGGTAATAGCTACGTATGTTGAAAAAATGAAGATATTAGACTATTTTATGATTGCAAATGGTAAAGAATGTGCTTAAAGGCTCTTTTCCTATGGCAAAAGTTTTAGTTTTCGAGGGTAATAGCTACGTATGTTGAAAAAATGAAGATATTAGACTATTTTATGATTGCACATGGTAAAGAATGTGATTAAAGGCTCTTTTCCTATGTCAAAAGTTTTAGTTTTCGAGGGTAATAGCTACGTATGTTGAAAAAATGAAGATATTAGACTATTTTATGATTGCACATGGTAAAGAATGTGATTAAAGGCTCTTTTCCTATGTCAAAAGTTTTAGTTTTCGAGGGTAATAGCTACGTATGTTGAAAAAATGAAGATATTAGACTATTTTATGATTGCACATGGTAAAGAATGTGATTAAAGGCTCTTTTCCTATGTCAAAAGCTTTAGTTTTCGACGGTAAAAGCTACGTATGTTGAAAAAATGAAGATATTAACTATTTTATGATTGCAAATGGTGAAGAATGTGATTAAAGGCTCTTTTCCTATGTCAAAAGTTTTAGTTTTCGAGGGTAATAGCTACGTATGTTGAAAAAATGAAGATATTAGACTATTTTATGATTGCAAATGGTAAAGAATGTGATTAAAGGCTCTTTTACTATGTCAAAAGTTTTAGTTTTCGAGGGTAATAGCTACGTATGTTGGAAAAATGAAGATATTAGACTATTTTATGATTGCAAATGGTAAAGAATGTGATTAAAGGCTCTTTTCCTATTTCAAAAGTTTTCGTTTTCGAGGGTAATAGCTACGTATGTTGGAAAAATGAAGATATTAGACTATTTTATGATTGCACATGGTAAAGAATGTGATTAAAGGCTCTTTTCCTATGTCAAAAGTTTTAGTTTTCGAGTGTAATAGCTACGTATGTTGAAAAAATGAAGATATTAGACTATTTTATGATTGCAAATGGTAAAAAAAGTGCTTAAAGGCTCTTTTCCTATTTCAAAAGTTTTAGTTTTCGAGGGTAATAGCTACTTATGTTGAAAAAATGAACATATTAGACTATTTTATGATTGCAAATGGTAAAGAATGTGGTTAAAAGGGTCTTTTCCTAGTCAAAAGTTTAGTTTTCGAGGGTAATAGCTTCGTATGTTGGAAAAAAGAAGATATTAGACTATTTTATGATTGCACATGTAAAGAAAGTGCTTAAAGGCTCTTTTCCTATTTCAAAAGTTTTAGTTTTCGAGGGTATAGCTACGTATGTTGAAAAAAATGAAGATATTAGACTATTTTATGATTGCAAATGGTAAAGAATGTGCTTAAAGGCTCTTTTCCTATGGCAAAAGTTTTAGTTTCGAGGGTAATAGCTACGCATGTTGGAAAAATGAAGATATTAGACAATTTTATGATTGCACATGGTAAAGAATGTGATTAAAGGCTCTTTTCCTATGTCAAAAGTTTTAGTTTTTCGAGGTAATAGCTACGTATGTTGAAAAAATGAAGATATTAGACTATTTTATGATTGCACATGGTAAAGAATGTGATTAAAGGCTCTTTTCCTATGTCAAAAGTTTTAGTTTTCGAGGGTAATAGCTACGTATGTTGAAAAAATGAAGATATTAGACTATTTTATGATTGCAAATGTAAAGAATGTGATTAAAGGCTCTTTTCTATGTCAAAAGTTTTAGTTTTCGAGGGTAATAGCTAAGTATGTTGAAAAAATGAAGATATTAGACTATTTTATGATTGCAAATGGTAAAGAATGTGATTAAAGGCTCTTTTCCTATGGCAAAAGTTTTAGTTTTCGAGGGTAATAGCTACGTATGTTGGAAAAATGAAGATATTAGACAATTTTATGATTGCACATGGTAAAGAATGTGATTTAAAGGCTCTTTTCCTATGTCAAAAGTTTTAGTTTTCGAGGGTGATAGCTACGTATGTTGAAAAATGAAGATATTAGACTATTTTATGATTGCAAATGGTAAAGAATGTGCTTAAAGGCTCTTTTCCTATGGCAAAAGTTTTAGTTTTCGAGGGGTAATAGCTACGTATGTTGAAAAAATGAAGATATTAGACTATTGTATGATTGCAAATGGTAAAGAATGTGCTTAAAGGCTCTTTTCCTATGGCAAAAGTTTTAGTTTTCGAGGGTAATAGCTACGTATGTTGGAAAAATGAAGATATAGACTATTTTATGATTGCACATGGTAAAGAATGTGATTAAAGGCTCTTTTCCTATGTCAAAAGTTTTAGTTTTCAAGGGTAATAGCTACGTATGTTGAAAAATGAAGATATTAGACTATTTTATGATTGCACATGGTAAAGAATGTGATTAAAGGCTCTTTTCCTATGTCAAAAGTTTTAGTTTTCGAGGGTAATAGCTACGTATGTTGGAAAAATGAAGATATTAGACTATTTTATGATTGCACTGGTAAAGAATGTGATTAAAGGCTCTTTTTCCTATTTCAAAAGTTTTCGTTTTCGAGGTAATAGCTACGTATGTTGGAAAAATGAAGATATTAGACTATTTTATGATTGCACATGGAAAGAATGTGATTAAAGGCTCTTTTCCTATGTCAAAAGTTTTAGTTTTCGAGTGTAATAGCTACGTATGTTGAAAAAATGAAGATATTAGACTATTTTATGATTGCAAATGGTAAAGAAAGTGCTTAAAGGCTCTTTTCCTATTTCAAAAGTTTTAGTTTTCGAGGGTAATAGCTACTTATGTTGAAAAAATGAAGATATTAGACTATTTATGATTGCAAATGGTAAAGAATGTGGTTAAAGGGTCTTTTCCTATGGTCAAAAAGTTTTAGTTTTTGAGGGTAATAGCTACGTATGGTGGAAAAAAGAAGATATTAGACTATTTTATGATTGCACATGGTAAAGAAAGTGCTTAAAGGCTCTTTGCCTATTTCAAAAGTTTTAGTTTTCGAGGGTAATAGCTACGTATGTTGAAAAAATGAAGATATTAGACTATTTTATGATTTGCAAATGGTAAAGAATGTGCTTAAAGGCTCTTTTCCTATGGCAAAAGTTTTAGTTTTCGAGGGTAATAGCTACGTATGTTGAAAAAATGAAGATATTAGACTATTTTATGATTGCACATGGTAAGAATGTGATTAAAGGCTCTTTTCCTATGTCAAAAGTTTTAGTTTTCGAGGGTTATAGCTACGTATGTTGAAAAAATGAAGATATTAGACTATTTTATGATTGCACATGGTAAAGAATGTGATTAAAGGCTCTTTTCCTATGTCAAAAGTTTTAGTTTTCGAGGGTAATAGCTACGTATGTTGAAAAAATGAAGATATTAGACTTTTTTATGATTGCACATGGTAAAGAATGTGATTAAAGGCTCTTTTCCTATGTCAAAAGTTTTAGTTTTCGAGGGTAATAGCTACGTATGTTGGAAAAATGAAGATATTAGACTATTTTATGATTGCACATGGTAAGAAATGTGATTAAAGGCTCTTTTCCTATGTCAAAGTTTTAGTTTCGAGGGTAATAGCTACGTATGTTAAAAAAAATGAAGATATTAGACTATTTTATGATTGCAAATGGTAAAGAATGTGATTAAAGGCTCTTTTCCTATGTCAAAAGTTTTAGTTTTCGAGGGTAATAGCTACGTATGTTGAAAAAATGAAGATATTAGACTATTTTATGATTGCAAATGGTAAAGAATGTGATTAAAGGCTCTTTTCCTATGTCAAAAGTTTTAGTTTTCGAGGGTAATAGCTACGTATGTTGGAAAAATGAAGATATTAGACTGTTTATGATTGCACATGGTAAAGAAAGTGCTTAAAGGCTCTTTTCCTATTTCAAAAGTTTTTAGTTTTTGAGGGTAATAGCTACGTATGTTGGAAAAATGAAGATATTAGACTATTTTATGATTGCACATGGTTAAGAAAGTGCTTAAAGGCTCTTTTCCTATGTCAAAAGTTTTAGTTTTCGAGGGTAATAGCTACGTATGTTGAAAAAATGAAGATATTAACTATTTTATGATTGCAAATGGTAAAGAATGTGATTAAAGGCTCTTTTCCTATGTCAAAAGTTTTAGTTTTCGAGGTAATAGCTACGTATGTTGGAAAAATGAAGATATTAGACTATTTTATGATTGCACATGGTAAAGAATGTAATTAAAGGCTCTTTTCCTATGTCAAAAGTTTTAGTTTTCGAGGGTAAGAGCTACGTATGTTGAAAAAATGAAGATATTAGACTATTTTATGATTGCAAATGGTAAAGGATGTGATTAAAGGCTCTTTTCCTATGTCAAAAGTTTTAGTTTTCGAGGGGTAATAGCTACGTATGTTGAAAAAATGAAGATATTAGACTATTTTATGATTGCAAATGGTAAAGAATGTGATTAAAGGCTCTTTTCCTATGTCAAAAGTTTTAGTTTTCGAGGGTAATAGCTACGTATGTTGGAAAAATGAAGATATTAGACTATTTTATGATTGCACATGGTAAAGAATGTGATTAAAGGCTCTTTTCCTATGTCAAAAGTTTTAGTTTTCGAGGGTAATAGCTACGTATGTTGAAAAAATGAAGATATTAGACTATTTTATGATTGCAAATGGTAAAGAATGTGATTAAAGGCTCTTTTCCTATGTCAAAAGTTTTAGTTTTCGAGGGTAATAGCTACGTATGTTGGAAAAATGAAGATATTAGACTATTTTATGATTGCACATGGTAAAGAAAGTGCTTAAAGGCTCTTTTCATATTTCAAAAGTTTTAGTTTTCGAGGGTAATAGCTACGTATGTTGAAAAAATGAAGATATTAGACTATTTTATGATTGCAAATGGTAAAGAATGTGCTTAAAGGCGCTTTTCCTATGTCAAAAGTTTTAGTTTTCGAGGGTAATAGCTACGTATGTTGAAAATGAAGATATTAGACTATTTTATGATTGCACATGGTAAAGAATGTGATTAAAGGCTCTTTTCCTATGTCAAAAGTTTTAGTTTTCGAGGGTAATAGCTACGTATGTTGAAAAAATGAAGATATTAGACTATTTTATGATTGCACATGGTAAAGAATGTGATTAAAGGCTCTTTTCCTATGTCAAAAGTTTTAGTTTTCGAGGGAAATAGCTACGTATGTTGGAAAAATGAAGATATTAGACTATTTTATGATTGCACATGGTAAAGAATGTGATTAAAGGCTCTTTTCCTATGTCAAAAGTTTTAGTTTTCGAGGGTAATAGCTAAGTATGTTGAAAAAAATGAGATATTAGACTATTTTATGATTGCACATGGTAAAGAATGTGATTAAAGGCTCTTTTCCTATGTCAAAAGTTTTAGTTTTCGAGGGTAATAGCTACGTATGTTAAAAAAATGAAGATATTAGACTATTTTATGATTGCAAATGGTAAAGAATGTGATTAAAGGCTCTTTTCCTGTGTCAAAAGTTTTAGTTTTCGAGGGGTAATAGCTACGTATGTTGAAAAAATGAAGATATTAGACTATTTTATGATTGCAAATGGTAAAGAATGTGATTAAAGGCTCTTTTCCTATTTCAAAAGTTTTAGTTTTTGAGGGTAATAGCTACGTATGTTGGAAAAATGAAGATATTAGACTATTTTAAGATTGCACATGGTTAAGAAAGTGCTTAAAGGCTCTTTTCCTATGTCAAAAGTTTTAGTTTTCGAGGGTAATAGCTACGTATGTTGAAAAAATGAAGATATTAACTATTTTATGATTGCAAATGGTAAAGAATGTGATTAAAGGCTCTTTCCTATGTCAAAAGTTTTAGTTTTCGAGGGTAATAGCTACGTATGTTGGAAAAATGAAGATATTAGACTATTTTATGATTGCACATGGTAAAGAATGTAATTAAAGGCTCTTTTCCTATGTCAAAAGTTTTAGTTTTCGAGGGTAATAGCTACGTATGTTGAAAAAATGAAGATATTAGACCATTTTATGATTGCAAATGGTAAAGAATGTGATTAAAGGCTCTTTTCCTATGTCAAAAGTTTTAGTTTTCGAGGGTAATAGCTACGTATGTTGAAAAAATGAAGATATTAGACTATTTTATGATTGCAAATGGTAAAGAATGTGATTAAAGGCTCTTTTCCTATGTCAAAGTTTTAGTTTTCGAGGGTAATAGCTACGTATGTTGGAAAAATGAAGATATTAGACTATTTTATGATTGCACATGGTAAAGAATGTGATTAAAGGCTCTTTTCCTATGTCAAAAGTTTTAGTTTTCGAGGGTAATAGCTACGTATGTTGAAAAAATGAAGATATTAGACTATTTTATGATTGCAAATGGTAAAGAATGTGATTAAAGGCTCTTTTCCTATGTCAAAAGTTTTAGTTTTCGAGGGTAATAGCTACGTATGTTGGAAAAATGAAGATATTAGACTATTTTATGATTGCACATGGTAAAGAAAGTGCTTAAAGGCTCTTTTCCTATTTCAAAAGTTTTAGTTTTCGAGGGTAATAGCTACGTATGTTGAAAAAATGAAGATATTAGACTATTTTATGATTGCAAATGGTAAAGAATGTGCTTAAAGGCGCTTTTCCTATGGCAAAAGTTTTTGTTTTCGAGGGTAATAGCTAC
Organism: Artemia franciscana; assembly: GCF_032884065.1. Lineage (NCBI taxonomy): Eukaryota > Metazoa > Arthropoda > Branchiopoda > Anostraca > Artemiidae > Artemia > Artemia franciscana. The sequence continues at coordinate 15,918 of NW_027064083.1, forward strand.
GTATGTTGGAAAAAATGAAGATATTAGACAATTTTATGATTGCACATGGTAAAGAATGTGATTAAAGGCTCTTTTCCTATGTCAAAAGTTTTAGTTTTCGAGGGGTAATAGCTACGTATGTTGAAAAAATGAAGATATTAGACTATTTTATGATTGCACATGGTAAAGAATGTGATTAAAGGCTCTTTTCCTATGTCAAAAGTTTTAGTTTTCGAGGGAAATAGCTACGTATGTTGGAAAAATGAAGATATTAGACTATTTTATGATTGCACATGGTAAAGAATGTGATTAAAGGCTCTTTTCCTATGTCAAAAGTTTTAGTTTTCGAGGGTAATAGCTACGTATGTTGAAAAAATGAAGATATTAGACTATTTTATGATTGCAAATGGTAAAGAATGTGATTAAAGGCTCTTTTCCTATGTCAAAAGTTTTAGTTTTCGAGGGTAATAGCTACGTATGTTGAAAAAATGAAGATATTAGACTATTTTATGATTGCAAATGGTAAAGAATGTGATTAAAGGCTCTTTTCCTATGTCAAAAGTTTTAGTTTTCGAGGGTAATAGCTACGTATGTTGGAAAAATGAAGATATTAGACTATTTTATGATTGCACATGGTAAAGAAAGTGCTTAAAGGCTCTTTTCCTATTTCAAAAGTTTTAGTTTTTCGAGGGTAATAGCTACGTATGTTGGAAAAATGAAGATATTAGACTATTTTATGATTGCACATGGTAAAGAAAGTGCTTAAAGGCTCTTTTCCTATTTCAAAAGTTTTAGTTTCGAGGGTAGTAGTTACGTATGTTGAAAAAATGAAGATATTAGACTATTTTATGATTGCAAATGGTAAAGAATGTGATTAAAGGCTCTTTTCCTATGTCAAAAGTTTTAGTTTTCGAGGGTAATACCTACGTATGTTGAAAAAATGAAGATATTAACTATTTTATGATTGCAAATGGTAAAGAATGTGATTAAAGGCTCTTTTCCTATGTCAAAAGTTTTAGTTTTCGAGGGTAATAGCTACGTATGTTGAAAAAATGAAGATATTAGACTATTTAATGATTGCACATGGTAAAGAAAGTGCTTAAAGGCTCTTTTCCTATTTCAAAAGTTTTAGTTTTCAAGGGTAATAGTTGGAAAAATGAAGATATTAGACTATTTTATGATTGCACATGGTAAAGAAAGTGCTTAAAGGCTCTTTTCCTATTTCAAAAGTTTTAGTTTTCGAGGGTAATAGCTACGTATGTTGAAAAAATGAAGATATTAGACTATTTTATGATTGCAAATGGTAAAGAATGTGATTAAAGGCTCTTTTCCTATGTCAAAAGTTTTAGTTTTCGAGGGTAATAGCTACGTATGTTGGAAAAATGAAGATATTAGACTATTTTATGATTGCAAATGGTAAAGAATGTGATTAAAGGCTCTTTTCCTATTTCAAAAGTTTTCGTTTTCGAGGGTAATAGCTACGTATTTTGGAAAAATGAAGATATTAGACTATTTTATGATTGCACATGGTAAAGAATGTGATTAAAGGCTCTTTTCCTATGTCAAAAGTTTTAGTTTTCGAGGGTAATAGCTACGTATGTTGAAAAAATGAAGATATTAGACTATTTTATGATTGCAAATGGTAAAGAATGTGATTAAAGGCTCTTTTCCTATGTCAAAAGTTTTAGTTTTCGAGGGTAATAGCTACGTATGTTGGAAAAATGAAGATATTAGACTATTTTATGATTGCACATGGTAAAGAAAGTGCTTAAAGGCTCTTTTCCTATTTCAAAAGTTTTAGTTTTCGAGGGTAATAGCTACGTATGTTGGAAAAATGAAGATATTAGACTATTTAATGATTGCACATGGTAAAGAAAGTGCTTAAAGGCTCTTTTCCTATTTCAAAAGTTTTAGTTTTCGAGGGTAGTAGTTACGTATGTTGAAAAAATGAAGATATTAGACTATTTTATGATTGCAAATGGTAAAGAATGTGATTAAGGCTCTTTTCCTATTTCAAAAGTTTTCGTTTTCGAGGGTAATAGCTACGTATGTTGGAAAAAATGAAGATATTAGACTATTTTATGATTGCACATGGTAACGAATGTGATTAAAGGCTCTTTTCCTATGTCAAAAGTTTTAGTTTTCGAGGGTAATACCTACGTATGTTGAAAAAATGAAGATATTAACTATTTTATGATTGCAAATGGTAAAGAATGTGATTAAAGGCTCTTTTCCTATGTCAAAAGTTTTAGTTTTCGAGGGTAATAGCTACGTATGTTGAAAAAATGAAGATATTAGACTATTTTATGATTGCAAATGGTAAAGAATGTGATTAAAGGCACTTTTCCTATGTCAAAAGTTTTAGTTTTCAAGGGTAATAGTTGGAAAAAATGAAGATATTAGGACTATTTTATGATTGCACATGGTAAAGAAAGTGCTTAAAGGCTCTTTTCCTATTTCAAAAGTTTTAGTTTTCGAGGGTAATAGCTACGTATGTTGAAAAAATGAAGATATTAGACTATTTTATGATTGCAAATGGTAAAGAATGTGATTAAAGGCTCTTTTCCTATGTCAAAAGTTTTAGTTTTCGAGGGTAATAGCTACGTATGTTGGAAAAATGAAGATATTAGACTATTTTATGATTGCAAATGGTAAAGAATGTGATTAAAGGCTCTTTTCCTATTTCAAAAGTTTTCGTTTTCGAGGGTAATAGCTACGTATGTTGGAAAAATGAAGATATTAGACTATTTTATGATTGCACATGGTAAAGAATGTGATTAAAGGCTCTTTTCCTATGTCAAAAGTTTTAGTTTTCGAGGGTAATAGCTACGTATGTTGAAAAAATGAAGATATTAGACTATTTTATGATTGCAAATGGTAAAGAAAGTGCTTAAAGGCTCTTTTCCTATTTCAAAAGTTTTAGTTTTCGAGGGTAATAGCTACGTCTGTTGAAAAAATGAAGATATTAGACTATTTTATGATTGCAAATGGTAAATAATGTGATTAAAGGGTCTTTTCCTATGTCAAAAGTTTTAGTTTTCGAGGGTAATAGCTACGTATGTTGGAAAAATGAAGATATTAGACAATTTTATGATTGCACATGGTAAAGAATGTGATTTAAAGGCTCTTTTCCTATGTCAAAAGTTTTAGTTTTCGAGGGTAATAGCTACGTATGTTGAAAAAATGAAGATATTAGACTATTTTATGATTGCATATGGTAAAGAATGTGATTAAAGGCTCTTTTCCTATGTCAAAAGTTTTAGTTTTCGAGGGTAATAGCTACGTATGTGGAAAAATGAAGATATTAGACTATTTTATGATTGCACATGGTAAAGAATGTGATTAAAGGCTCTTTTCCTATGTCAAAAGTTTTAGTTTTCGAGGGTAATAGCTACGTATGTTGAAAAAAAATGAAGATATTAGACTATTTTATGATTGCAAATGGTAAAGAATGTGATTAAAGGCTCTTTTCCTATGTCAAAAGTTTTAGTTTTCGAGGGTAATAGCTACGTATGTTGAAAAAATGAAGATATTAGACTATTTTATGATTGCAAATGGTAAAGAATGTGATTAAAGGCTCTTTTCCTATGTCAAAAGTTTTAGTTTTCGAGGGTAATAGCTACGTATGTTGGAAAAATGAAGATATTAGACTATTTTATGATTGCACATGGTAAAGAAAGTGCTTAAAGGCTCTTTTCCTATTTCAAAAGTTTTAGTTTTTGAGGGTAATAGCTACGTATGTTGGAAAAATGTAGATATTAGACTATTTTATGATTGCACATGGTAAAGAAAGTGCTTAAAGGCTCTTTTCCTATTTCAAAAGTTTTAGTTTTCGAGGGTAATAGCTACGTATGTTGAAAAAATGAAGATATTAGACTATTTTATGATTGCAAATGGTAAAGAATGTGATTAAAGGCTCTTTTCCTATTTCAAAAGTTTTCGTTTTCGAGGGTAATAGCTACGTATGTTGGAAAAAATGAAGATATTAGACTATTTTATGATTGCACATCATAAAGAATGTGATTAAAGGCTCTTTTCCTATGTCAAAAGTTTTAGTTTTCGAGGGGTGATAGCTGCGTATGTTGAAAAAATGAAGATATTAACTATTTTATGATTGCAAATGGTAAAGAATGTGATTAAAGGCTCTTTTCCTATGTCAAAAGTTTAGTTTTTGAGGGTAATAGCTACGTATGTGGAAAAATGAAGATATTAGACTATTTTATGATTGCACATGGTAAAGAATGTGATTAAAGGCTCTTTTCCTATGTCAAAAGTTTTAGTTTTCGAGGGTAATAGCTACGTATGTTGAAAAAATGAAGATATTAGACTATTTTATGATTGCAAATGGTAAAGAATGTGATTAAAGGCTCTTTTCCTATGTCAAAGTTTTAGTTTTCGAGGGTAATAGCTACGTATGCTGAAAAAAGAAGATATTAGACTATTTTATGATTGCAAATGGTAAAGAATGTGATTAAAGGCTCTTTTCCTATGTCAAAAGTTTTAGTTTTCGAGGGTAATAGCTACGTATGTTGGAAAAATGAAGATATTAGACTATTTTATGATTGCACATGGTAAAGAAAGTGCTTAAAGGCTCTTTTCCTATTTCAAAAGTTGTAGTTTTCGAGGGTAATAGCTACGTATGTTGGAAAAATGAAGATATTAGACTATTTTATGATTGCACATGGTAAAGAAAGTGCTTAAAGGCTCTTTTCCTATTTCAAAGTTTAGTTTTCGAGGGTAATAGCTACGTATGTTGAAAAAATGAAGATATTAGACTATTTTATGATTGCAAATGGTAAAGAATGTGATTAAAGGCTCTTTTCCTATTTCAAAAGTTTTCGTTTTCGAGGGTAATAGCTACATATGTTGGAAAAATGAAGATATTAGACTATTTTATGATTGCACATGGTAAAGAATGTGATTAAAGGCTCTTTTCCTATTTCAAAAGTTTTCGTTTTCGAGGTAATAGCTACGTATGTTGGAAAAATGAAGATATTAGACTATTTTATGATTGTACATGGTAAAGAATGTGATTAAAGGCTCTTTTCCTATGTCAAAAGTTTTAGTTTTCGAGGGTAATAGCTACGTATGTTGAAAAAATGAAGATATTAGACTATTTTATGATTGCAAATGGTAAAGAATGTGCTTTAAAAGCTCTTTTCCTATGGCAAAAGTTTTAGTTTTCGAGGGTAATAGCTACGTATGTTGGAAAAATGAAGATATTAGACTATTTATGATTGCACATGGTAAAGAAAGTGCTTAAAGGCTCTTTTCCTATTTCAAAAGTTTTAGTTTTCGAGGGTAATAGCTACGTATGTTGGAAAAATGAAGATATTAGACTATTTTATGATTGCACATGGTAAAGAATGTGATTAAAGGCTCTTTTCTATGTCAAAAGTTTTAGTTTTCGAGGGTAATAGCTACGTATGTTGAAAAAATGAAGATATTAGACTATTTTATGATTGCAAATGGTAAAGAATGTGATTAAAGGCTCTTTTCCTATGTCAAAAGTTATAGTTTTCGAGGGTAATAGCTACGTATGCTGAAAAAATGAAGATATTAGACTATTTTATAATTGCAAATGGTAAAGAATGTGATTAAAGGCTCTTTTCCTATGTCAAAAGTTTTAGTTTTCGAGGTAATAGCTACGTATGTTGGAAAAATGAAGATATTAGACTATTTTATGATTGCACATGGTAAAGAAAGTGGTTTAAAGGCTCTTTTCCTATTTCAAAAGTTTTAGTTTTCGAGGGTAATAGCTACGTATGTTGGAAAAATGAAGATATTAGACTATTTTATGATTGCAAATGGTAAAGAAAGTGCTTAAAGGCTCTTTTCCTATTTCAAAAGTTTTAGTTTTCGAGGGTAATAGCTACGTATGTTGAAAAAATGAAGATATTAGACTATTTTATGATTGCAAATGGTAAAGAATGTGATTAAAGGCTCTTTTCCTATTTCAAAAGTTTTCGTTTTCGAGGGTAATAGCTACGTATGTTGGAAAAATGAAGATATTAGACTATTTTATGATTGCACATGGTAAAGAATGTGATTAAAGGCTCTTTTCCTATGTCAAAAGTTTTAGTTTTCGAGAGTAATAGCTACGTATGTTGAAAAAATGAAGATATTAACTATTTTATTATTGCAAATGGTAAAGAATGTGATTAAAGGCTCTTTTCCTATGTCAAAAGTTTTAGTTTTCGAGGGTAATAGCTACGTATGTTGAAAAAATGAAGATATTAGACTATTTTATGATTGCAAATGGTAAAGAATGTGATTAAAGGCTCTTTTCCTATGTCAAAAGTTTTAGTTTTCGAGGGTAATAGCTACGTATGTTGGAAAAAATGAAGATATTAGACTATTTTATGATTGCACATGGTAAAGAATGTGATTAAAGGCTCTTTTCCTATTTCAAAAGTTTTCGTTTTCGAGGGTAATAGCTACGTATGTTGGAAAAATGAAGATATTAGACTATTTTATGATTGCACATGGTAAAGAATGTGATTAAAGGCTCTTTTCCTATGTCAAAAGTTTTAGTTTTCGAGGGTAATAGCTACGTATGTTGAAAAAATGAAGATATTAGACTATTTTATGATTGCAAATGGTAAAGAATGTGCTTAAAGGCTCTTTTCCTATGTCAAAAGTTTAGTTTTCGAGGGTAATAGCTACGTATGTTGAAAAAATGAAGATATTAGACTATTTTATGATTGCACATGGTAAAGAATGTGATTCAAGGCTCTTTTCCTATGTCAAAAGTTTTAGTTTTCGAGGGTAATAGCTACATATGTTGAAAAATGAAGATATTAGACTATTTTATGATTGCACATGGTAAAGAATGTGATTAAAGGCTCTTTTCCTATGTCAAAAGTTTTAGTTTTCAAGGGTAATAGCTAGGTATGTTGGAAAAATGAAGATATTAGACTATTTTATGATTGCACATGGTAAAGAAAGTGCTTAAAGGCTCTTTTCCTATTTCAAAAGTTTTAGTTCTCGAGGGTAATAGCTACGTATGTTGAAAAAATGAAGATATTAGACTATTTTATGATTGCAAATGGTAAAGAATGTGATTAAAGGCTCTTTTTCTATGTCAAAAGTTTTCGTTTTCGAGGGTAATAGCTACGTATGTTGGAAAAATGAAGATATTAGACTATTTTATGATTGCAAATGGTAAAGAATGTGATTAAAGGTTCTTTTCCTATGTCAAAAGTTTTAGTTTTCGAGGGTAATAGCTACGTATGTTGAAACAATGAAGATATTAGACTATTTTATGATTGCACATGGTAAAGAATGTGATTAAAGGCTCTTTTCCTATTTCAAAGTTTTAGTTTTCGAGGGTAATAGCTACGTATGTTGAAAAAATGAAGATATTAGACTATTTTATGATTGCAAATGGTAAAAAATGTGATTAAAGGCTCTTTTCCTATGTCAAAAGTTTTAGTTTTCGAGGGTAAATAGCTACGTATGTTGAAAAAATGAAGATATTAAACTATTTTATGATTGCAAATGGTAAAGAATGTGATTAAAGGCTCTTTTCCTATTTCAAAAGCTTTAGTTTTCGAGGGTAATAGCTACGTATGTTGAAAAAATGAAGATATTAGACTATTTTATGATTGCAAATGGTAAAGAATGTGATTAAAGCCTCTTTTCCTATGTCAAAAGTTTTAGTTTTCGAGGGTAATAGCTACGTATGTTGAAAAAATGAAGATATTAGACTATTTTATTATTGCATATGGTAAAGAATATGATTAAAGGCTCTTTTCCTATTTTAAAAGTTTTAGTTTTCGAGGGTAATAGCTACGTATGTTGAAAAAATGAAGATATTAGACTATTTTATGATTGCACATGGTAAAGAATGTGATTAAAGGCTCTTTTCCTATTTTAAAAAGTTTTAGTTTTCGAGGGTAATAGCTACGTATGTTGAAAAAATGAAGATATTAGACTATTTTATGATTGCAAATGGTAAAGAATGTGATTACAGGCTCTTTTCCTATGCCAAAAGTTTTAGTTTTCGAGGGTAATAGCTACGTATGTTGAAAAAATGAAGATATTGGACTATTTTATGATTGCACATGGTAAAGAATGTGATTAAAGGTTCTTTTCCTATTTCAAAAGTTTTAGTTTTCGAGGGTAATAGCTATGTATGTTGAAAAAATGAAGATATTAGACTATTTTATGATTGCAAATGGTAAAGAAAGTGCTGAAAGGCTCTTTTCCTATTTCAAAAGTTTTAGTTTTCGAGTGTAATAGCTACGTATGTTGAAAAAATGAAGATATTAGACTATTTTATGATTGCAAATGGTAAAGAATGTGCTTAAAGGCTCTTTTCCTATGGCAAAAGTTTTCGTTTTCGAGGGTAATAGCTACGTATGTTGGAAAAATGAAGATATTAGACTATTTTATGATTGCACATGGTAAAGAATGTGATTAAAGGCTCTTTTCCTATGTCAAAAGTTTTAGTTTTCGAGGGTAATAGCTACGTATGTTGGAAAAATGAAGATATTAGACTATTTTATGATTGCACATGGTAAAGAAAGTGCTTAAAGGCTCTTTTCCTATTTCAAAAGTTTTAGTTTTCGAGGGTAATAGCTACGTATGTTGTAAAAATGAAGATATTAGACTATTTTATGATTGCACATGGTAAAGAAAGTGCTTAAAGGCTCTTTTCCTATTTCAAAAGTTTTAGTTTTCGAGGGTAATAGCTACGTATGTTGAAAAAATGAAGATATTAACTATTTTATGATTGCAAATGGTAAAGAATGTGACTAAAGGCTCTTTTCCTATTTCAAAAGTTTTCGTTTTCGAGGGTAATAGCTAGGTATGTTGGAACAACGAAGATATTAGACTATTTTATGATTGCACATGGTAAAGAATGTGATTAAAGGCTCTTTTCCTATGTCAAAAGTTTTAGTTTTTGAGGGTAATAGCTACGTATGTTGAAAAAATGAAGATATTAGACTATTTTATGATTGCAAATGGTAAAGAATGTGATTAAAGGCCCTTTTCCTATATCAAAAGTTTTAGTTTTCGAGGGTAATAGCTACGTATGTTGGAAAAATGAAGATATTAGACTATTTTATGATTGCACATGGTAAAGAAAGTGCTTAAAGGCTCTTTTCCTATTTCAAAAGTTTTAGTTTTCGAGGGTAATAGTTACGTATGTTGAAAAAATGAAGATATTAGACTATTTTATGATTGCAAATGGTAAAGAATGTGATTAAAGGCTCTTTTCCTATGTCAAAAGTTTTAGTTTTCGAGGGTAATAGCTACGTATGTTGGAAAAATGAAGATATTAGAGTATTTCATGATTGCACATGGTAAAGAAAGTGATTAAAGGCTCTTTTCCCATGTCAAAAGTTTTAGTTTTCGAGGGTAATAGCTACGTATGTTGAAAAAATGAAGATATTAGACTATTTTATGATTGCAAATGGTAAAGAATGTGATTAAAGGCTCTTTTCCTATGTCAAAAGTTTTAGTTTTCGAGGGTAATAGCTACGTATGTTGGAAAAATGAAGATATTAGACAATTTTATGATTGCACATGGTAAAGAAAGTGCTTAAAGGCTCTTTTCCTATTTCAAAAGTTTTAGTTTTCGAGGGTAATAGCTACGTATGTTGAAAAAATGAAGATATTAGACTATTTTATGATTGCAAATGGTAAAGAATGTGATTAAAGGCTCTTTTCCTATTTCAAAAGTTTTAGTTTTCAAGGGTAATAGCTACGTATGTTGGAAAAATGAAGATATTAGACTATTTTATGATTGCACATGGTAAAGAAAGTGCTTAAAGGCTCTTTTCCTATTTCAAAAGTTTTAGTTTTCGAGGGTAATAGCTACGTATGTTGAAAAAATGAAGATATTAGACTATTTTATGATTGCAAATGGTAAAGAATGTGATTAAAGGCTCTTTTCCTATTCAAAAGTTTTAGTTTTCGAGGGTAATAGCTACGTATGTTGAAAAATGAAGATATTAGACTATTTAATGATTGCAAATGGTAAAGAATGTGATTAAAGGCTCTTTTCCTATGTCAAAAGTTTTAGTTTTCGAGGGTAATAGCTACGTATGTTGAAAAAATGAAGATATTAGACTATTTTATGATTGCACATGGTAAAGAATGGGCTTAAAGGCTCTTTTCCTATTGCAAAAGTTTTCGTTCTCGAGGGTAATAGCTACGTATGTTGGAAAAATGAAGATATTAGACTATTTTATGATTGCACATGGTAAAGAATGTGATTAAAGGCTCTTTTCCTATGTCAAAAGTTTTAGTTTTCGAGGGTAATAGCTACGTATGTTTGAAAAATGAAGATATTACACTATTTTATGATTGCAAATGGTAAAGAAAGTGCTTAAAGGCTCTTTTCTTATTTCAAAAGTTTTAGTTTTTGAGGGTAATAGCTACGTTTGTTGAAAAAATGAAGATATTAACTATTTTATGATTGCAAATGGTAAAGAATGTGACTAAAGGCTCTTTTCCTATTTCAAAAGTTTTCGTTTTCGAGGGTAATAGCTACGTATGTTGGAAACATGAAGATATTAGACTATTTTATGATTGCACATGGTAAAGAATGTGATTAAAGGCTCTTTTCCTATGTCAAAAGTTTTAGTTTTCGAGGGTAATAGCTACGTATGTTGGAAAAATGAAGATATTAGACTATTTTATGATTGCACATGGTAAAGAAAGTGCTTAAAGGCTCTTTTCCTATTTCAAAAGTTTAGACTATTTTATGATTGCAAATGGTAAAGAATGTGATTAAAGGCTCTTTTCCTATGTCAAAAGTTTTAGTTTTCGAGGGTAATAGCTACGTATGTTGAAAAAATGAAGATATTAGACTATTTTATGATTGCAAATGGTAAAGAATGTGATTAAAGGCTCTTTTCCTATGTCAAAAGTTTTAGTTTTCGAGGGTAATAGCTACGTATGTTGAAAAATGAAGATATTAGAATATTTTATGATTGCAAATGGTAAAGAATGTGATTAAAGGCTCTTTTCCTATGTCAAAAGTTTAGTTTTCCAGGGTAATAGCTACGTATGTTGAAAAAATGAAGATATTAGACTATTTTATGATAGCACATGGTAAAGAATGTGCTTAAAGGCTCTTTTCCTATGGCAAAAGTTTTCGTTTTCGAGGGTAATAGCTACGTATGTTGGAAAAATGAAGATATTAGACTATTTTATGATTGCACATGGTAAAGAATGTGCTTAAAGGCTCTTTTCCTATGGCAAAAGTTTTCGTTTTCGAGGGTAATAGCTACGTATGTTGGAAAAATGAAGATATTAGACTATTTTAGGATTGCACATGGTAAAGAATGTGATTAAAGGCTCTTTTCCTATGTCAAAAGTTTTAGTTTTCGAGGGTAATAGCTACGTATGTTGGAAAAATGAAGATATTAGACTATTTTATGATTGCACATGGTAAAGAAAGTGCTTAAAGGCTCTTTTCCTATTTCAAAAGTTTTTGTTTTCGAGGGTAATAGCTACGTATGTTGGAAAAATGAAGATATTAGACTATTTTATGATTGCACATGGTAAAGAATGTGATTAAAGGCTCTTTTCCTATTTCAAAAGTTTTAGTTTTCAAGGGTAATAGCTACGTATGTTGGAAAAATGAAGATATTAGACTATTTTATGATTGCACATGGTAAAGAAAGTGCTTAAAGGCTCTTTTCCTATTTCAAAAGTTTTAGTTTTCGAGGGTAATAGCTACGTATGTTGAAAAAATGAAGATATTAGACTATTTTATGATTGCAAATGGTAAAGAATGTGATTAAAGGCTCTTTTCCTATTTCAAAAGTTTTAGTTTTCGAGGGTAATAGCTACGTATGTTGAAAAAATGAAGATATTAGACTATTTTATGATTGCAAATGGTAAAGAATGTGATTAAAGGCTCTTTTCCTATGTCAAAAGTTTTAGTTTTCGAGGGTAATAGCTACGTATGTTGAAAAAATGTAGATATTAGACTATTTTATGATTGCACATGGTAAAGAATGTGCTTAAAGGCTCTTTTCCTATTGCAAAAGTTTTCGTTTTCGAGGGTAATAGCTACGTATGTTGGAAAAATGAAGATATTAGACTATTTTATGATTGCACATGGTAAAGAATGTGATTAAAGGCTCTTTTCCTATGTCAAAAGTTTTAGTTTTCGAGGGTAATAGCTACGTATGTTTGAAAAATGAAGATATTACACTATTTTATGATTGCACATGGTAAAAAAAGTGCTTAAAGGCTCTTTTCCTATTTCAAAAGTTTAGTTTTTGAGGGTAATAGCTACGTTTGTTGAAAAAATGAAGATATTAACTATTTTATGATTGCAAATGGTAAAGAATGTGACTAAAGGCT
>NW_027064084.1:0-28274 GCF_032884065.1 Artemia franciscana
TAGCCTTTAATCACATTCAGTCTAATATCTTCATTTTTTCACATACGTAGCTATTACCCTCGAAAACTAAAACTTTTGAAATAGGAAAAGAGCCTTTAATCACATTCTTTACCATTTGCAATCATAAAATAGTCTAATATCTTCATTTTTTCAACATACGTAGCTATTACCCTCGAAAACTAAAACTTTTGAAATAGGAAAAGAGCCTTTAATCACATTCTTTACCATTTGCAATCATAAAATAGTCTAATATCTTCATTTTTTCAACATACGTAGCTATTACCCTCGAAAACTAAAACTTTTGACATAGGAAAAGAGCCTTTAATCACATTCTTTACCATTGCAATCATAAAATAGTCTAATATCTTCATTTTTTCAACATACGTAGCTATTACCCTCGAAAACTAAAACTTTTGAAATAGGAAAAGAGCCTTTAATCACATTCTTTACCATTTGCAATCATAAAATAGTCTAATATCTTCATTTTTTCAACATACGTAGCTATTACCCTCGAAAACTAAAACTTTTGAAATAGGAAAAGAGCCTTTAATCACATTCTTTACCATTTGCAATCATAAAATAGTCTAATATCTTCATTTTTTCAACATACGTAGCTATTACCCTCGAAAACTAAAACTTTTGAAATAGGAAAAGAGCCTTTAATCACATTCTTTACCATTTGCAATCATAAAATAGTCTAATATCTTCATTTTTTCAACATACATAGCTATTACCCTCGAAAACTAAAACTTTTGAAATAGGAAAAGAGCCTTTAATCACATTCTTTACCATGTGCAATCATAAAATAGTCTAATATCTTCATTTTTTCCACAGATATAGCTATTACCCTTCGAAAAATAAAACTTTTGAAATAGGAAAAGAGCCTTTAATCACATTCTTTACCATTTGCAATCATAAAATAGTCAATATCTTCATTTTTTCAACATACGTAGCTCTTACCCTCGAAAACTAAAACTTTTGAAATAGGAAAAAGCCTTTAATCACATTCTTTACCATTTGCAATCATAAAATAGTCTAATATCTTCATTTTTTCAACATACGTAGCTATTACCCTCGAAAACTAAAACTTTTGACATAGGAAAAGAGCCTTTAATCACATTCTTTACCATTTGCAATCATAAAATAGTCTAATATCTTCATTTTTTCAACATACATAGCTATTACCCTCGAAAACTAAAACTTTTGAAATAGGAAAAGAGCCTTTAATCACATTCTTTACCATTTGCAATCATAAAATAGTCTAATATCTTCATTTTTTCAACATACGTAGCTATTACCCTCGAAAACTAAAACTTTTGAAATAGGAAAAGAGCCTTTAATCACATTCTTTACCATGTGCAATCATAAAATAGTCTAATATCTTCATTTTTTCAACATACGTAGCTATTACCCTCGAAAACTAAAACTTTTGACATAGGAAAAGAGCCTTTAATCACATTCTTTACCATTTGCAATCATAAAATAGTCTAATATCTTCATTTTTTCAACATACGTAGCTATTACCCTCGAAAACTAAAACTTTTGAAATAGGAAAAGAGCCTTTAATCACATTCTTTACCATGTGCAATCATAAAATTGTCTAATATCTTCATTTTTTCAACATAAGTAGCTATTACCCTCGAAAACTAAAACTTTTGAAATAGGAAAAGAGCCTTTAATCACATTCTTTACCATGTGCAATCATAAAATAGTCTAATATCTTCATTTTTTCAACATACGTAGCTATTACCCTCGAAAACTAAAACTTTTGAATAGGAAAAGAGCCTTTAATCACATTCTTTACCATGTGCAATCATAAAATAGTCTAATATCTTCATTTTTTCAACATACGTAGCTATTACCCTCGAAAACTAAAACTTTTGAATAGGAAAAGAGCCTTTAATCACATTCTTTACCATGTGCAATCATAAAATAGTCTAATATCTTCATTTTTCCAACATACGTAGCTATTACCCTCGAAAACTAAAACTTTTGACATAGGAAAAGAGCCTTTAATCACATTCTTTACCATGTGCAATCATAAAATAGTCTAATATCTTCATTTTTTCAACATACGTAGCTATTACCCTCGAAAACTAAAACTTTTGAAATAGGAAAAGAGCCTTTAATCACATTCTTTACCATTTGCAATCATAAAATAGTCTAATATCTTCATTTTTTCAACATACGTAGCTATTACCCTCGAAAACTAAAACTTTTGAATAGGAAAAGAGCCTTTAATCACATTCTTTACCATTTGCAATCATAAAATAGTCTAATATCTTCATTTTTTCAACATACGTAGCTATTACCCTCGAAAACTAAAACTTTTGAAATAGGAAAAGAGCCTTTAATCACATTCTTTACCATGTGCAATCATAAAATTGTCTAATATCTTCATTTTTTCAACATACGTAGCTATTACCCTCGAAAACTAAAACTTTTGACATAGGAAAAGAGCCTTTAATCACATTCTTTACCATGTTGCAATCATAAAATAGTCTAATATCTTCATTTTTTCAACATACGTAGCTATTACCCTCGAAAACTAAAACTTTTGACATAGGAAAAGAGCCTTTAATCACATTCTTTACCATTTGCAATCATAAAATAGTCTAATATCTTCATTTTTTCAACATACGTAGCTATTACCCTCGAAAACTAAAACTTTTGACATAGGAAAAGAGCCTTTAATCACATTCTTTACCATTGCAATCATAAATAGTCTAATATCTTCATTTTTTCAACATACGTAGCTATTACCCTCGAAAACTAAAACTTTTGAAATAGGAAAAGAGCCTTTAATCACATTCTTTACCATGTGCAATCATAAAATAGTCTAATATCTTCATTTTTCAACATACGTAGCTATTACCTCGAAAACTAAAACTTTTGAAATAGGAAAAGAGCCTTTAATCACATTCTTTACCATTTGCAATCATAAAATAGTCTAATATCTTCATTTTTTCAACATACGTAGCTATTACCCTCGAAAACTAAAACTTTTGAAATAGGAAAAGAGCCTTTAATCACATTCTTTACCATTTGCAATCATAAAATAGTCTAATATCTTCATTTTTTCAACATACGTAGCTATTACCCTCGAAAACTAAAACTTTTGAAATAGGAAAAGAGCCTTTAATCACATTCTTTACCATGTGCAATCATAAAATAGTCTAATATCTTCATTTTTTCAAGATACGTAGCTATTACCCTCGAAAAACTAAAACTTTTGAAATAGGAAAAGAGCCTTTAATCACATTCTTTACCATTTGCAATCATAAAATAGTCTAATATCTTCATTTTTTCAACATACGTAGCTCTTACCCTCGAAAACTAAAACTTTTGAAATAGGAAAAGAGCCTTTAATCACATTCTTTACCATTTGCAATCATAAAATAGTCTAATATCTTCATTTTTTCAACGTACGTAGCTATTACCCTCGAAAACTAAAACTTTTGACATAGGAAAAGAGCCTTTAATCACATTCTTTACCATTTGCAATCATAAAATAGTCTAATATCTTCATTTTTTCAAGATACATAGCTATTACCCTCGAAAACTAAAACTTTTGAAATAGGAAAAGAGCCTTTAATCACATTCTTTACCATTTGCAATCATAAAATAGTCTAATATCTTCATTTTTTCAACATACGTAGCTATTACCCTCGAAAACTAAAACTTTTGAAATAGGAAAAGAGCCTTTAATCACATTCTTTACCATTTGCAATCATAAAATAGTCTAATATCTTCATTTTTTCAACATACGTAGCTATTACCCTCGAAAACTAAAACTTTTGACATAGGAAAAGAGCCTTTAATCACATTCTTTACCATTTGCAATCATAAAATAGTCTAATATCTTCATTTTTTCAACATACCTAGCTATTACCCTCGAAAACTAAAACTTTTGAAATAGGAAAAGAGCCTTTAATCACATTCTTTACCATTTGCAATCATAAAATAGTCTAATATCTTCATTTTTCAACATAAGTAGCTATTACCCTCGAAAACTAAAACTTTTGAAATAGGAAAAGAGCCTTTAATCACATTCTTTACCATGTTGCAATCATAAAATAGTCTAATATCTTCATTTTTTCAACATAATAGCTATTACCCTCGAAAACTAAAACTTTTGAAATAGGAAAAGAGCCTTTAATCACATTCTTTACCATGTGCAATCATAAAATAGTCTAATATCTTCATTTTTTCAACATACGTAGCTATTACCCTCGAAAACTAAAACTTTTGAATAGGAAAAGAGCCTTTAATCACATTCTTTACCATTTGCAATCATAAAATAGTCTAATATCTTCATTTTTTCAACATACGTAGCTATTACCCTCGAAAACTAAAACTTTTGAAATAGGAAAAGAGCCTTTAATCACATTCTTTACCATGTGCAATCATAAAATAGTCTAATATCTTCATTTTTTCAACATACATAGCTATTACCCTCGAAAACTAAAACTTTTGAAATAGGAAAAGAGCCTTTAATCACATTCTTTACCATGTGCAATCATAAAATAGTCTAATATCTTCATTTTTTCAACATACGTAGCTATTACCCTCGAACACTAAAACTTTTGACATAGGAAAAGAGCCTTTAATCACATTCTTTACCATGTGCAATCATAAAATAGTCTAATATCTTCATTTTTTCAACATACGTAGCTATTACCCTCGAAAAACTAAAAGTTTTGAAATAGGAAAAGAGCCTTTAATCACATTCTTTACCATTGCAATCATAAAATAGTCTAATATCTTCATTTTTTCAACATACGTAGCTATTACCCTCGAAAACTAAAACTTTTGAAATAGGAAAAGAGCCTTTAATCACATTCTTTACCATGTGCAATCATAAAATAGTCTAATATCTTCATTTTTTCACAGACAGCTATTACCCTCGAAAACTAAAACTTTTGAAATAGGAAAAGAGCCTTTAATCACATTCTTTACCATTTGCAATCATAAAATAGTCTAATATCTTCATTTTTTCAACATACGTAGCTATTACCCTCGAAAACTAAAACTTTTGACATAGGAAAAGAGCCTTTAATCACATTCTTTACCATGTGCAATCATAAAATAGTCTAATATCTTCATTTTTTCAACAGACGTAGCTATTACCCTCGAAAACTAAAACTTTTGACATAGGAAAAGAGCCTTTAATCACATTCTTTACCATTTGCAATCATAAAATAGTCTAATATCTTCATTTTTTCCAACATACGTAGCTATTACCCTCGAAAACTAAAACTTTTGAAATAGGAAAAGAGCCTTTAATCACATTCTTTACAATTTGCAATCATAAAATAGTCTAATATCTTCATTTTTTCAACATACGTAGCTATTACCCTCGAAAACTAAAACTTTTGAAATAGGAAAAGAGCCTTTAATCACATTCTTTACCATTTGCAATCATAAAATAGTCTAATATCTTCATTTTTTCAACATACGTAGCTATTACCCTCGAAAACTAAAACTTTTGAAATAGGAAAAGAGCCTTTAATCACATTCTTTACCATTTGCAATCATAAAATAGTCTAATATCTTCATTTTTTCAACATACGTAGCTATTACCCTCGAAAACTAAAACTTTTGAAATAGGAAAAGAGCCTTTAATCACATTCTTTACCATGTGCAATCATAAAATAGTCTAATATCTTCATTTTTTCAACATACGTAGCTATTACCCTCGAAAACTAAAACTTTTGAAATAGGAAAAGAGCCTTTAATCACATTCTTTACCATTTGCAATCATAAAATAGTCTAATATCTTCATTTTTTCAACATACGTAGCTATTACCCTCGAAAACTAAAACTTTTGAAATAGGAAAAGAGCCTTTAATCACATTCTTTACCATTTGCAATCATAAAATAGTCTAATATCTTCATTTTTTCAACATACGTAGCTATTACCCTCGAAAACTAAAACTTTTGAAATAGGAAAAGAGCCTTTAATCACATTCTTTACCATTTGCAATCATAAAATAGTCTAATATCTTCATTTTTTCAACATACGTAGCTATTACCCTCGAAAACTAAAACTTTTGAAATAGGAAAAGAGCCTTTAATCACATTCTTTACCATTTGCAATCATAAAATAGTCTAATATCTTCATTTTTTCAACATACGTAGCTATTACCCTCGAAAACTAAAACTTTTGACATAGGAAAAGAGCCTTTAATCACATTCTTTACCATTTGCAATCATAAAATAGTCTAATATCTTCATTTTTTCAACATACGTAGCTATTACCCTCGAAAACTAAAACTTTTGAAATAGGAAAAGAGCCTTTAATCACATTCTTTACCATGTGCAATCATAAAATAGTCTAATATCTTCATTTTTTCAACATACTAGCTATTACCCTCGAAAACTAAAACTTTTGAAATAGGAAAAGAGCCTTTAATCACATTCTTTACCATTTGCAATCATAAAATAGTCTAATATCTTCATTTTTTCAACATAGTAGCTATTACCCTCGAAAACTAAAACTTTTGAAATAGGAAAAGAGCCTTTAATCACATTCTTTACCATTTGCAATCATAAAATAGTCTAATATCTTCATTTTTTCAACATACGTAGCTATTACCCTCGAAAACTAAAACTTTTGAATAGGAAAAGAGCCTTTAATCACATTCTTTACCATTTGCAATCATAAAATAGTCTAATATCTTCATTTTTTCAACATACGTAGCTATTACCCTCGAAAACTAAAACTTTTGAAATAGGAAAAGAGCCTTTAATCACATTCTTTACCATTTGCAATCATAAAATAGTCTAATATCTTCATTTTTTCAACATACGTAGCTATTACCCTCGAAAACTAAAACTTTTGAAATAGGAAAAGAGCCTTTAATCACATTCTTTACCATTTGCAATCATAAAATAGTCTAATATCTTCATTTTTTCAACATACGTAGCTATTACCCTCGAAAACTAAAACTTTTGACATAGGAAAAGAGCCTTTAATCACATTCTTTACCATGTGCAATCATAAAATAGTCTAATATCTTCATTTTTTCAACATACGTAGCTATTACCCTCGAAAACTAAAACTTTTGAAATAGGAAAAGAGCCTTTAATCACATTCTTTACCATTTGCAATCATAAAATAGTCTAATATCTTCATTTTTTCAACATACGTAGCTATTACCCTCGAAAACTAAAACTTTTGAAATAGGAAAAGAGCCTTTAATCACATTCTTTACCATTTGCAATCATAAAATAGTCTAATATCTTCATTTTTTCAACATACGTAGCTATTACCCTCGAAAACTAAAACTTTTGAAATAGGAAAAGAGCCTTTAATCACATTCTTTACCATTTGCAATCATAAAATAGTCTAATATCTTCATTTTTTCAACATACGTAGCTATTACCCTCGAAAACTAAAACTTTTGAAATAGGAAAAGAGCCTTTAATCACATTCTTTACCATTTGCAATCATAAAATAGTCTAATATCTTCATTTTTTCAACATACGTAGCTATTACCCTCGAAAACTAAAACTTTTGAAATAGGAAAAGAGCCTTTAATCACATTCTTTACCATTTGCAATCATAAAATAGTCTAATATCTTCATTTTTTCAACATACGTAGCTATTACCCTCGAAAACTAAAACTTTTGAAATAGGAAAAGAGCCTTTAATCACATTCTTTACCATTTGCAATCATAAAATAGTCTAATATCTTCATTTTTTCAACATACGTAGCTATTACCCTCGAAAACTAAAACTTTTGAAATAGGAAAAGAGCCTTTAATCACATTCTTTACCATTTGCAATCATAAAATAGTCTAATATCTTCATTTTTTCAAGATACGTAGCTATTACCCTCGAAAACTAAAACTTTTGACATAGGAAAAGAGCCTTTAATCACATTCTTTACCATTTGCAATCATAAAATAGTCTAATATCTTCATTTTTTCAACATACGTAGCTATTACCCTCGAAAACTAAAACTTTTGAAATAGGAAAAGAGCCTTTAATCACATTCTTTACCATGTTGCAATCATAAAATAGTCTAATATCTTCATTTTTTCAACATACGTAGCTATTACCCTCGAAAACTAAAACTTTTGAAATAGGAAAAGAGCCTTTAATCACATTCTTTACCATGTTGCAATCATAAAATAGTCTAATATCTTCATTTTTTCAACATACGTAGCTATTACCCTCGAAAACTAAAACTTTTGAAATAGGAAAAGAGCCTTTAATCACATTCTTTACCATTGCAATCATAAAATAGTCTAATATCTTCATTTTTTCAACATACGTAGCTATTACCCTCGAAAACTAAAACTTTTGAAATAGGAAAAGAGCCTTTAATCACATTCTTTACCATTTGCAATCATAAAATAGTCTAATATCTTCATTTTTTCAACATACGTAGCTATTACCCTCGAAAACTAAAACTTTTGAAATAGGAAAAGAGCCTTTAATCACATTCTTTACCATTTGCAATCATAAAATAGTCTAATATCTTCATTTTTTCAACATACGTAGCTATTACCCTCGAAAACTAAAACTTTTGAAATAGGAAAAGAGCCTTTAATCACATTCTTTACCATGTGCAATCATAAAATAGTCTAATATCTTCATTTTTTCAACATACGTAGCTATTACCCTCGAAAACTAAAACTTTTGAATAGGAAAAGAGCCTTTAATCACATTCTTTACCATTTGCAATCATAAAATAGTCTAATATCTTCATTTTTTCAACATACGTAGCTATTACCCTCGAAAACTAAAACTTTTGACATAGGAAAAGAGCCTTTAATCACATTCTTTACCATTTGCAATCATAAAATAGTCTAATATCTTCATTTTTTCACAGACATAGCTATTACCCTCGAAAACTAAAACTTTTGAAATAGGAAAAGAGCCTTTAATCACATTCTTTACCATTTGCAATCATAAAATAGTCTAATATCTTCATTTTTTCAACATACATAGCTATTACCCTCGAAAACTAAAACTTTTGAATAGGAAAAGAGCCTTTAATCACATTCTTTACCATGTGCAATCATAAAATAGTCTAATATCTTCATTTTTTCAACATACGTAGCTATTACCCTCGAAAACTAAAACTTTTGAAATAGGAAAAGAGCCTTTAATCACATTCTTTACCATTTGCAATCATAAAATAGTCTAATATCTTCATTTTTTCAACATACGTAGCTATTACCCTCGAAAACTAAAACTTTTGAAATAGGAAAAGAGCCTTTAATCACATTCTTTACCATTTGCAATCATAAAATAGTCTAATATCTTCATTTTTTCAACATACGTAGCTATTACCCTCGAAAACTAAAACTTTTGACATAGGAAAAGAGCCTTTAATCACATTCTTTACCATGTGCAATCATAAAATAGTCTAATATCTTCATTTTTTCAACATACGTAGCTATTACCCTCGAAAACTAAAACTTTTGAAATAGGAAAAGAGCCTTTAATCACATTCTTTACCATTTGCAATCATAAAATAGTCTAATATCTTCATTTTTTCAACATACGTAGCTATTACCCTCGAAAACTAAAACTTTTGAAATAGGAAAAGAGCCTTTAATCACATTCTTTACCATTTGCAATCATAAAATAGTCTAATATCTTCATTTTTTCAACATACGTAGCTATTACCCTCGAAAACTAAAACTTTTGAATAGGAAAAGAGCCTTTAATCACATTCTTTACCATTTGCAATCATAAAATAGTCTAATATCTTCATTTTTTCAACATACGTAGCTATTACCCTCGAAAACTAAAACTTTTGAAATAGGAAAAGAGCCTTTAATCACATTCTTTACCATTTGCAATCATAAAATAGTCTAATATCTTCATTTTTTCAACATACGTAGCTATTACCCTCGAAAACTAAAACTTTTGAAATAGGAAAAGAGCCTTTAATCACATTCTTTACCATTTGCAATCATAAAATAGTCTAATATCTTCATTTTTTCAACATACGTAGCTATTACCCTCGAAAACTAAAACTTTTGAAATAGGAAAAGAGCCTTTAATCACATTCTTTACCATTTGCAATCATAAAATAGTCTAATATCTTCATTTTTTCAACATACGTAGCTATTACCCTCGAAAACTAAAACTTTTGACATAGGAAAAGAGCCTTTAATCACATTCTTTACCATTTGCAATCATAAAATAGTCTAATATCTTCATTTTTTCAACATACGTAGCTATTACCCTCGAAAACTAAAACTTTTGAAATAGGAAAAGAGCCTTTAATCACATTCTTTACCATTTGCAATCATAAAATAGTCTAATATCTTCATTTTTTCAACATACGTAGCTATTACCCTCGAAAACTAAAACTTTTGAAATAGGAAAAGAGCCTTTAATCACATTCTTTACCATTTGCAATCATAAAATAGTCTAATATCTTCATTTTTTCAACATACATAGCTATTACCCTCGAAAACTAAAACTTTTGAAATAGGAAAAGAGCCTTTAATCACATTCTTTACCATTTGCAATCATAAAATAGTCTAATATCTTCATTTTTTCAACATACATAGCTATTACCCTCGAAAACTAAAACTTTTGAAATAGGAAAAGAGCCTTTAATCACATTCTTTACCATTTGCAATCATAAAATAGTCTAATATCTTCATTTTTCAACATACGTAGCTATTACCCTCGAAAACTAAAACTTTTGAAATAGGAAAAGAGCCTTTAATCACATTCTTTACCATTTGCAATCATAAAATAGTCTAATATCTTCATTTTTTCAACATACGTAGCTATTACCCTCGAAAACTAAAACTTTTGAAATAGGAAAAGAGCCTTTAATCACATTCTTTACCATTTGCAATCATAAAATAGTCTAATATCTTCATTTTTTCAACATACGTAGCTATTACCCTCGAAAACTAAAACTTTTGAAATAGGAAAAGAGCCTTTAATCACATTCTTTACCATTTGCAATCATAAAATAGTCTAATATCTTCATTTTTTCAACATACGTAGCTATTACCCTCGAAAACTAAAACTTTTGACATAGGAAAAGAGCCTTTAATCACATTCTTTACCATTTGCAATCATAAAATAGTCTAATATCTTCATTTTTTCAACATACGTAGCTATTACCCTCGAAAACTAAAACTTTTGAAATAGGAAAAGAGCCTTTAATCACATTCTTTACCATTTGCAATCATAAAATAGTCTAATATCTTCATTTTTTCAACATACGTAGCTATTACCCTCGAAAACTAAAACTTTTGAAATAGGAAAAGAGCCTTTAATCACATTCTTTACCATTTGCAATCATAAAATAGTCTAATATCTTCATTTTTTCAACATACGTAGCTATTACCCTCGAAAACTAAAACTTTTGACATAGGAAAAGAGCCTTTAATCACATTCTTTACCATTTGCAATCATAAAATAGTCTAATATCTTCATTTTTTCAACATACGTAGCTATTACCCTCGAAAACTAAAACTTTTGACATAGGAAAAGAGCCTTTAATCACATTCTTTACCATTTGCAATCATAAAATAGTCTAATATCTTCATTTTTTCAACATACGTAGCTATTACCCTCGAAAACTAAAACTTTTGAAATAGGAAAAGAGCCTTTAATCACATTCTTTACCATTTGCAATCATAAAATAGTCTAATATCTTCATTTTTTCAACATACGTAGCTATTACCCTCGAAAACTAAAACTTTTGACATAGGAAAAGAGCCTTTAATCACATTCTTTACCATTGCAATCATAAAATAGTCTAATATCTTCATTTTTTCAACATACGTAGCTATTACCCTCAAAAACTAAAACTTTTGAAATAGGAAAAGAGCCTTTAATCACATTCTTTACCATTTGCAATCATAAAATAGTCTAATATCTTCATTTTTTCAACAGGATTACGTCAAAAGCCTTTAATCACATTCTTTACCATTTGCAATCATAAAATAGTCTAATATCTTCATTTTTTCAACATACATAGCTATTACCCTCGAAAACTAAAACTTTTGAAATAGGAAAAGAGCCTTTAATCACATTCTTTACCATTTGCAATCATAAAATAGTCTAATATCTTCATTTTTCAACATACGTAGCTATTACCCTCGAAAACTAAAACTTTTGAAATAGGAAAAGAGCCTTTAATCACATTCTTTACCATTTGCAATCATAAAATAGTCTAATATCTTCATTTTTTCAACATACGTAGCTATTACCCTCGAAAACTAAAACTTTTGAAATAGGAAAAGAGCCTTTAATCACATTCTTTACCATTTGCAATCATAAAATAGTCTAATATCTTCATTTTTTCAACATACGTAGCTATTACCCTCGAAAACTAAAACTTTTGACATAGGAAAAGAGCCTTTAATCACATTCTTTACCATTTGCAATCATAAAATAGTCTAATATCTTCATTTTTTCAACATACGTAGCTATTACCCTCGAAAACTAAAACTTTTGAAATAGGAAAAGAGCCTTTAATCACATTCTTTACCATTTGCAATCATAAAATAGTCTAATATCTTCATTTTTTCAAGATACGTAGCTATTACCCTCGAAAACTAAAACTTTTGACATAGGAAAAGAGCCTTTAATCACATTCTTTACCATTTGCAATCATAAAATAGTCTAATATCTTCATTTTTTCAACATACGTAGCTATTACCCTCAAAACTAAAACTTTTGAAATAGGAAAAGAGCCTTTAATCACATTCTTTACCATTTGCAATCATAAAATAGTCTAATATCTTCATTTTTTCAACATACGTAGCTATTACCCTCGAAAACTAAAACTTTTGAAATAGGAAAAGAGCCTTTAATCACATTCTTTACCATTTGCAATCATAAAATAGTCTAATATCTTCATTTTTTCAAGATACATAGCTATTACCCTCGAAAACTAAAACTTTTGACATAGGAAAAGAGCCTTTAATCACATTCTTTACCATTTGCAATCATAAAATAGTCTAATATCTTCATTTTTTCAACATACGTAGCTATTACCCTCGAAAACTAAAACTTTTGAAATAGGAAAAGAGCCTTTAATCACATTCTTTACCATTTGCAATCATAAAGTAGTATAATATCTTCATTTTTTCAACATACGTAGCTATTACCCTCGAAAACTAAAACTTTTGACATAGGAAAAGAGCCTTTAATCACATTCTTTACCATTTGCAATCATAAAATAGTCTAATATCTTCATTTTTTAAACATACGTAGCTATTACCCTCGAAAACTAAAACTTTTGAAATAGGAAAAGAGCCTTTAATCACATTCTTTACCATTTGCAATCATAAAATAGTCTAATATCTTCATTTTTTCAACATACGTAGCTATTACCCTCGAAAACTAAAACTTTTGACATAGGAAAAGAGCCTTTAATCACATTCTTTACCATTTGCAATCATAAAATAGTCTAATATCTTCATTTTTTCCAACAGACGTAGCTATTACCCTCGAAAACTAAAACTTTTGAAATAGGAAAAGAGCCTTTAATCACATTCTTTACCATTTGCAATCATAAAATAGTCTAATATCTTCATTTTTTCCACATACATAGCTATTACCCTCGAAAACTAAAACTTTTGAAATAGGAAAAGAGCCTTTAATCACATTCTTTACCATTTGCAATCATAAAATAGTCTAATATCTTCATTTTTTCAACATACGTAGCTATTACCCTCGAAAACTAAAACTTTTGAATAGGAAAAGAGCCTTTAATCACATTCTTTACCATTTGCAATCATAAAATAGTCTAATATCTTCATTTTTTTAACATACCTAGCTATTACCCTCGAAAACTAAAACTTTTGAAATAGGAAAAGATCCTTTAATCACATTCTTTACCATTTGCAATCATAAAATAGTCTAATATCTTCATTTTTTCAACATACGTAGCTATTACCCTCGAAAACTAAAACTTTTGAAATAGGAAAAGAGCCTTTAATCACATTCTTTACCATTTGCAATCATAAAGTAGTCTAATATCTTCATTTTTTCAACATACGTAGCTATTACCCTCGAAAACTAAAACTTTTGAATAGGAAAAGAGCCTTTAATCACATTCTTTACCATTTGCAATCATAAAATAGTCTAATATCTTCATTTTTTTAACATACGTAGCTATTACCCTCGAAAACTATAACTTTTGAAATAGGAAAAGATCCTTTAATCACATTCTTTACCATTTGCAATCATAAAATAGTCTAATATCTTCATTTTTTCAACATACGTAGCTATTACCCTCGAAAACTAAAACTTTTGAAATAGGAAAAGAGTCTTTAATCACATTCTTTACCATTTGCAATCATAAAGTAGCTAATATCTTCATTTTTTCAACATACGTAGCTATTACCCTCGAAAACGAAAACTTTTGAAATAGAAAAGAGCCTTTAATCACATTCTTTACCATTTGCAATCATAAAATAGTCTAATATCTTCATTTTTTCAAGATACGTAGCTATTACCCTCGAAAACTAAAACATTTGACATAGGAAAAGAGCCTTTAATCACATTTTTTACCATTTGCAATCATAAAATAGTCTAATATCTTCATTTTTTCAACATACGTAGCTATTACCCTCGAAAACTAAAACTTTTGAAATAGGAAAAGAGTCTTTAATCACATTCTTTACCATTTGCAATCATAAAGTAGTATAATATCTTCATTTTTTCAACATACGTAGCTATTACCCTCGAAAACTAAAACTTTTGACATAGGAAAAGAGCCTTTAATCACATTCTTTACCATTTGCAATCATAAAATAGTCTAATATCTTCATTTTTTAAACATACGTAGCTATTACCCTCGAAAACTAAAACTTTTGAAATAGGAAAAGAGCTTTTAATCACATTCTTTACCATTTGCAATCATAAAATAGTCTAATATCTTCATTTTTTCAAGATACGTAGCTATTACCCTCGAAAAATAAAACTTTTGACATAGGAAAAGAGCCTTTAATCACATTTTTTACCATTTGCAATCATAAAATAATCTAATATCTTCATTTTTTCAACATACGTAGCTATTACCCTCGAAAACTAAAACTTTTGAAATAGGAAAAGAGCCTTTAATCACATTCTTTACCATTTGCAATCATAAAATAGTCTAATATCTTCATTTTTTCAACGTATGTAGCTATTACCCTCGAAAACTAAAACTTTTGACATAGGAAAAGAGCCTTTAATCACATTCTTTACCATTTGCAATCATAAAATAGTCTAATTTCTTTATTTTTTCACAGACATAGCTATTACCCTCAAAAACTAAAACTTTTGAAATAGGAAAAGAGCCTTTAATCACATTGTTTACCATTTGCAATCATAAAATAGTCTAATATCTTCATTTTTTCAACATACGTAGCTATTACCCTCGAAAACTAAAACTTTTGAAATAGGAAAAGAGCCTTTAATCACATTCTTTACCATTTGCAATCATAAAAAGTCTAATATCTTCATTTTTTCAACATACGTAGCTATTACCCTCGAAAACTAAAACTTTTGAAATAGGAAAAGAGCCTTTAATCACATTCTTTACCATTTGCAATCATAAAATAGTCTAATATCTTCATTTTTTCAACATACGTAGCTATTACCCTCGAAAACTAAAACTTTTTACATAGGAAAAGAGCCTTTAATCACATTCTTTACCATTTGCAATCATAAAATAGTCTAATATCTTCATTTTTTCAACATACGTAGCTATTACCCTCGAAAACTAAAACTTTTGAAATAGGAAAAGAGCCTTTAATCACATTCTTTACCATTTGCAATCATAAAATAGTCTAATATCTTCATTTTTTCAACATACGTAGCTATTACCCTCGAAAACTAAAACTTTTGACATAGAAAAAGAGCCTTTAATCACATTCTTTACCATGTGCAATCATAAAATAGTCTAATATCTTCATTTTTTCAACGTATGTAGCTATTACACTCGAAAACTAAAACTTTTGACATAGGAAAAGAGCCTTTAATCACATTCTTTACCATTTGCAATCATAAAATAGTCTAATATCTTCATTTTTTCGACATACGTAAATATTACCCTCGAAAACTAAAACTTTTGAAATAGAAAAAGAGCCTTTAATCACATTGTTTACCATTTGCAAACATAAAATAGTCTAATATCT
The DNA here is from genome assembly GCF_032884065.1 of Artemia franciscana. Classification (NCBI taxonomy): domain Eukaryota; kingdom Metazoa; phylum Arthropoda; class Branchiopoda; order Anostraca; family Artemiidae; genus Artemia; species Artemia franciscana. Next base: position 16,129 of record NW_027064084.1, read on the forward strand.
TCATTTTTTCGATATACGTAGCTATAACCCTCGAAAACTAAAACTTTTGACATAGGAAAAGAGCCTTTAATTACATTCTTTACCATTTGCAATCATAAAATAGTCTAATATCTTGATTTTTTCCACAGACATAGCTATTACCTTCGAAAACTAAAACTTTTGAAATAGGAAAAAAGCCTTTAATCACATTCTTTACCATTTGCAATCATAAAATAGTCTAATATCTTCATTTTTTCGACATACGTAAATATTACCCTCGAAAACTAAAACTTTTGAAATAGAAAAAGAGCCTTTAATCACATTGTTTACCATTTGCAAACATAAAATAGTCTAATATCTTCATTTTTTCGATATACGTAGCTATAACCCTCGAAAACTAAAACTTTTGACATAGGAAAAGAGCCTTTAATTACATTCTTTACCATTTGCAATCATAAAATAGTCTAATATCTTGATTTTTTCCACAGACATAGCTATTACCTTCGAAAACTAAAACTTTTGAAATAGGAAAAAAGCCTTTAAACACTTTCTTTACCATTTGCAATCATAAAATAGTCTAATATCTTCATTTTTTCAACATACGTAGCTATTACGCTCGAAAACTATAACTTTTGAAATAGGAAAAGAGCCTTTAATCACATTCTTTACCATTTGCAATCATAAAATAGTCTAATATTTTCATTTTTTCGACATACGTAAATATTACCCTCGAAAACTAAAACTTTTGAAATAGAAAAAGAGCCTTTAATCACATTGTTTACCATTTGCAAACATAAAATAGTCTAATATCTTCATTTTTTCGATATACGTAGCTATAACCCTCGAAAACTAAAACTTTTGACATAGGAAAAGAGCCTTTAATCACATTCTTTACCATTTGCAATCATAAAATAGTCTAATATCTTGATTTTTTCCACAGACATAGCTATTACCTTCAAAAACTAAAACGTTTGAAATAGGAAAAAAGCCTTTAATCACATTCTTTACCATTTGCAATCATAAAATAGTCTAATATCTTCATTTTTTCAACATACGTAGCTATTACGCTCGAAAACTATAACTTTTGAAATAGGAAAAGAGCCTTTAATCACATTCTTTACCATTTGCAATCATAAAATAGTCTAATATCTTCATTTTTTCAACATACGTAGCTATTACACTCGAAAACTAAAACTTTTGAAATAGGAAAAGAGCCTTTAATCACATTCTTTACCATTTGCAATCATAAAATAGTCTAATATCTTCATTTTTTCAACATACGTAGCTATTACACTCGAAAACTAAAACTTTTGAAATAGGAAAAGAGCCTTTAATCACATTCTTTACCATTTGCAATCATAAAGTAGTATAATATCTTCATTTTTTCAACATACGTAGCTATTACCCTCGAAAACTAAAACTTTTGACATAGGAAAAGAGCCTTTAATCACATTCTTTACTATTTGCAATCATAAAATAGTCTAATATCTTCATTTTTTCAACATACGTAGCTATTACCCTCGAAAACTAAAACTTTTGACATAGGAAAAGAGCCTTTAATCGCATTTTTTACCATTTGCAATCATAAAATAGTCTAATATCTTCATTTTTTCCACAGACATAGCTATTGCCCTCGAAAACTAAAACTTTTGAAATAGGAAAAAAGCCTTTAATCACATTCTTTACCATTTGCAATCATAAAATAGTCTAATATCTTCATTTTTTCACAGACATAGCTATTACCCTCGAAAACTAAAATTTTTGAAATAGGAAAAGAGCCTTTAATCACATTCTTTACCATTTCCAATCATAAAATAGTCTAATATTTTCATTTTTTCAACATACGTAGCTATTACCCTCGGAAACTATAACTTTGCAATCATAAAATAGTCTAATTTCTTCATTTTTTTCCACAGACATAGCTATTACCCTCGAAAACTAAAACTTTTGAAATAGGAAAAGAGCCTTTAATCACATTCTTTACCATTTGCAATCATAAAGTAGTATAATATCTTCATTTTTTCAACATACGTAGCTATTACCCTCGAAAACTAAAACTTTTGACATAGGAAAAGAGCCTTTAATCACATTTTTTACCATTTGCAATCATAAAATAGTCTAATATCTTCATTTTTTCGACATAAGTAAATATTACCCTCGAAAACTAAAACTTTTGAAATAGAAAAAGAGCCTTTAATCACATTGTTTACCATTTGCAAACATAAAATAGTCTAATATCTTCATTTTTTCGATATACGTAGCTATTACCCTCGAAAACTAAAACTTTTGACATAGGAAAAGAGCCTTTAATTACATTCTTTACCATTTGCAATCATAAAATAGTCTAATATCTTGATTTTTTCCACAGACATAGCTATTACCCTCGAAAACTAAAACTTTTGAAATAGGAAAAGAGCCTTTAATCACATTCTTTACCATTTGCAATCATAAAATAGTCTAATATCTTCATTTTTTCAACATACGTAGCTATTACCCTCGAAAACTATAACTTTTGAAATAGGAAAAGAGCCTTTAATCACATTCTTTACCATTTGCAATCATAAAATAGTCTAATATCTTCATTTTTTCAACATACGTAGCTATTACACTCGAAAACTAAAACTTTTGAAATAGGAAAAGAGCCTTTAATCACATTCTTTACCATTTGCAATCATAAAATAGTCTAATATCTTCATTTTTTCAACATACGTAGCTATTACACTCGAAAACTAAAACTTTTGAAATAGGAAAAGAGCCTTTAATCACATTCTTTACCATTTGCAATCATAAAGTAGTATAATATCTTCATTTTTTCAACATACGTAGCTATTACCCTGAAAAACTAAAACTTTTGACATAGGAAAAGAGCCTTTAATCACATTCTTTACCATTTGCAATCATAAAATAGTCTAATATCTTCATTTTTTCAACATACGTAGCTATTACCCTCGAAAACTAAAACTTTTGAAATAAGAAAAGAGCCTTTAATCATATTCTTTACCATTTGCAATCATAAGATAGTCTAATATCTTCATTTTTTCAAGATACGTAGCTAATACCCTCGAAAACTAAAACCTTTGACATAGGAAAAGAGCCTTTAATCGCATTTTTTACCATTTGCAATCATAAAATAGTCTAATATCTTCATTTTTTCCACAGACATAGCTATTACCCTCGAAAACTAAAACTTTTGAAATAGGAAAAAAGCCTTTAATCACATTCTTTACCATTTGCAATCATAAAATAGTCTAATATCTTCATTTTTTCCACAGACATAGCTATTACCCTCGAAAACTAAAACTTTTGAAATAGGAAAAGAGCCTTTAATCACATTCTTTACCATTTCCAATCATAAAATAGTCTAATATCTTCATTTTTTCAACATACGTAGCTATTACCCTCGGAAACTATAACTTTTGAAATAGGAAAAGAGCCTTTAATCACATTCTTTACCATTTGCAATCATAAAATAGTCTAATATCTTCATTTTTTCAACATACGTAGCTATTACACTCGAAAACTAAAACTTTTGAAATAGGAAAAGAGCCTTTAATCACATTCTTTACCATTTGCAATCATAAAATAGTCTAATATCTTCATTTTTTCAACATACGTAGCTATTACACTCGAAAACTAAAACTTTTGAAATAGGAAAAGAGCCTTTAATCACTTTCTTTACCATTTGCAATCATAAAGTAGTATAATAGCTTCATTTTTCAACATACTTAGCTATTACCCTCGAAAACTAAACCTTTTGACATAGGAAAAGAGCCTTAAATCACATTCTTTACAATTTGCAATCATAAAATAGTCTAATATCTTCATTGTTTCAACATACGTAGCTATTACTCTCGAAAACTAAAACTTTTGAAATAGGAAAAGAGCCTTTAATCACATTCTTTACCATTTGCAATCATAAAATAGTCTAATATCTTCATTTTTTCAAGATACGTAGCTATTACCCTCGAAAACTAAAACTTTTGACATAGGAAAAGAGCCTTTAATCACATTTTTTACCATTTGCAATCATAAAATAGTCTAATATCTTCATTTTTTCAACATACGTAGCTATTACCCTCGAAAACTAAAACTTTTGAAATAGGAAAAGAGCCTTTAATCACATTCTTTACCATTTGCAATCATAAATTAGTATAATATCTTCATTTTTTCAACATACGTAGCTATTACCCTCGAAAACTAAAACTTTTGACAAAGGAAAAGAGCCTTTAATCACATTCTTTACCATTTGCAATCATAAAATAGTCTAATATCTTCATTTTTTCCACAGACATAGCTATTACCCTCGAAAACTAAAACTTTTGAAATAGGAAAAAAGCCTTTAATCACATTCTTTACCATTTGCAATCATAAAATAGTCTAATATCTTCATTTTTTCCACAGACATAGCTATTACCCTCGAAAACTAAAACTTTTGAAATAGGAAAAGAGCCTTTAATCACATTCTTTACAATTTGCAATCATAAACTAGTCTAATATCGTCATTTTTTCAACATACGTAGCTATTACCCTCGAAAACTAAAACTTTTTAAATAGGAAAAGAGCCTTTAATCACATTCTTTACCATGTGCAATCATAAAATAGTCTAATATCTTCATTTTTTCAACACACGTAGCTATTACCCTCGAAAACTAAAACTTTTGACATAGGAAAAGAGCCTTTAATCACACTCTTTACCATGTGCAATCATAAAATAGTCTAATATTATCATTTTTTCAACATACGTAGCTATTACCCTCGAAAACTAAAGCTTTTGAAACAGGAAAAGAGCCTTTAATCACATTTTTTACCATGTGCAATCATAAAATTGTCTAATATCTTCATTTTTTCCACAGACAAAGCTATTACCCTCGAAAACTAAAACTTTTGACATAGAAAAAGAGCCTTTAATCACATTCTTTACCATGTTCAATCATAAAATAGTCTAATATCTTCATTTTTTCAACGTATGTAGCTATTACACTCAAAACTAAAACTTTTGACATAGGAAAAGAGCCTTTAATCACATTCTTTACCATTTGCAATCATAAAATAGTCTAATATCTTCATTTTTTCAACATACGTAGCTATTACACTCGAAAACTAAAACTTTTGAAATAGGAAAAGAGCCTTTAATCACATTCTTTACCATTTGCAATCATAAAATAGTCTAATATCTTCATTTTTTCAACATACGTAGCTATTACACTCGAAAACTAAAACTTTTGACATAGGAAAAGAGCCTTTAATCACATTCTTTACCATTTGCAATCATAAAATAGTCTAGTATCTTCATTTTTTCAACATACGTAGCTATTAACCTCGAAAACTAAAACTTTTGACATAGGAAAATAGCCTTTAATCACATTTTTTACCATGTGCAATCATAAAATAGTCTAATATCTTCATTTTTTCAACGTTTGTAGCTATTACGCTCGAAAACTAAAACTTTTGACATAGGAAAAGAGCCTTTAATCACATTCTTTACCATTTGCAATCATAAAATAGTCTAATTTCTTCATTTTTTCCACAGACATAGCTATTACCCTCGAAAACTAAAACTTTTGAAATAGGAAAAGAGCCTTTAATCACATTCTTTACCATTTGCAATCATAAAATAGTCTAATATCTTCATTTTTTCAACATATGTAGCTATTACCCTCGAAAACTAAAACTTTTGAAATAGGAAAAGAGCCTTTAATCACATTCTTTACCATTTGCAATCATAAAGTAGTATAATATCTTCACTTTTTCAACATACGTAGCTATTATCCTCGAAAACTAAAACTTTTGACATAGGAAAAAAGCCTTTAATCACATTCTTTACCATTTGCAATCATAAAATAGTCTAATATCTTCATTTTTTCAACATACGTAGCTATTACCCTCGAAAACTAAAACTTTTGAAATAGGAAAAGAGCCTTTAATCACATTCTTTACCATTTGCAATCATAAAATAGTCTATATATCTTCATTTTTTCCAGATGCGTAGCTATTACCCTCGAAAACTAAAACTTTTGACATAGGAAAAGAGCCTTTAATCACATTATTTACCATTTGCAATCATAAAATAGTCTAATATCTTCATTTTTTCAACATACGTAGCTATTACCCTCGAAAACTAAAACTTTTGAAACAGGAAAAAAGCCTGTAATCACATTCTTTACCATTTGCAATCATAAAATAGTCTAATATCTTCATTTTTTCCACAGACATAGCTATTACCCTCGAAAACTAAAACTTTTGAAATAGGAAAAAAGCCTGTAATCACATTCTTTACCATTTGCAATCATAAAATAGTCTAATATCTTCATTTTTTCAAGATGCGTAGCTATTACCCTCGAAAACTAAAACTTTTGACATAGGAAAAGAGCCTTTAATCACATTATTTACCATTTGCAATCATAAAATAGTCTAATATCTTCATTTTTTCAACATACGTAGCTATTACCCTCGAAAACTAAAACTTTTGAAACAGGAAAAAAGCCTGTAATCACATTCTTTACCATTTGCAATCATAAAATAGTCTAATATCTTCATTTTTTCCACAGACATAGCTATTACCCTCGAAAACTAAAACTTTTGAAATAGGAAAAGAGCCTTTAATCACATTCTTTACCATTTGCAATCATAAACTATTCTTATATCTTCATTTTTTCAACATACGTAGCTATTACCCTCGAAAACTAAAACTTTTGAAATAGGAAAAGAGCCTTTAATCACATTCTTTACCATGTGCACTCATAAAATAGTCTAATATCTTCATTTTTTCAACATACGTAGCTATTACCCTCGAAAACTAAAACTTTTGAAATAGGAAAAGAGCCTTTAATCACATTCTTTACCATGTGCAATCATAAAATAGTCTAATATCTTCATTTTTTCAACATACGTAGCTATTACCCTCGAAAACTAAAACTTTTGAAATAGGAAAAGAGCCTTTAATCACATTCCTCACCATGTGCAATCATAAAATAGTCTAATATCTTCATTTTCTCAACATACGTAGCTATTACACTCGAAAACTAAAACTTTCGAAATAGGAAAAGAGCCTTTAATCACATTCTTTACCATTTGCAATCATAAAATAGTCAAATATCTTCATTTTTTCAACATACGTAGCTATTACCCTCGAAAACTAAAACTTTTGACATAGGAAAAGAGCCTTTAATCACATTCTTTACCATTTGCAATCATAAAATAGTCTAATATCTTAATTTTTTCCACAGACATAGCTATAACCCTCGAAAACTAAAACTTTTGAAATAGGAAAAATACCTTTAATCACATTCTTTACCATTTGCAATCATAAAATAGTCTAATATCTTCATTTTTTCCACAGACATAGCTTTTACCCTCGAAAACTAAAACTTTTTAAATAGGAAAAGAGCCTTTAATCACATTCTTTACCATGTGCAATCATAAAATAGTCTAATATCTTCATTTTTTCAACATACATAGCTATTACCCTCGAAAACTAAAACTTTTGAAATAGTAAAAGAGCCTTTAATTACACTATTTTATGATTGCAAATGGTAAAGAATGTGATTAAAGGCTCTTTTCCTATTTCAAAAGTTTTAGTTTTCGAGGGTAATAGCTATGTATGTTGAAAAAATGAAGATATTAGACTATTTTATGATTGCAAATGGTAAAGAATGTGATTAAAGGCTCTTTTCCTATTTCAAAAGTTTTAGTTTTCGAGGGTAATAGATACGTATGTTGAAAAAATGAAGATATTAGACTATTTTATTATTGCAAATGGTAAAGAATATGATTAAAGGCTCTTTGCCTATTTCAAAAGTTTTAGTTTTCGAGGGTAATAGCTACGTATGTTGAAAAAATGAAGATATTTGACTATTTTATGATTGCAAATGGTAAAGAAAGTGATTAAACGCTCTTATTCTATTTCAAAAGTTTTAGTTTTTGAGGGTAATAGCTACGTATGTTTAAAAAATGAAGATATTAGACTATTTTATGATTGCAAATGGTAAAGAATGTGATTAAAGGCTCTTTTCCTATTTCAGAAGTTTTAGTTTTTGAGGGTAATAGCAACGTATGTTGAAAAAATGAAGATATCAGACTATTTTATGATTGCACATGGTAAAGAATGTGATTAAAGGCTCTTTTCCTATTTCAAAAGTTTTAGTTTTCGAGGGTAATAGCTACGTATGTTGAAAAAATGAAGATATTAGACTATTTTATCATTGCAAATGGTAAAGACTTTGATTAAAGGCTCTTTTCCTATGTCAAAAGTTTTAGTTTTCGAGGGTAATAGCTACGTATGTTGAAAAATGAAGATATTAGACTATTTTATGATTGCACATGGTAAAGAATGTGATTAAACGCTCTTTTCCTATTTCAAAAGTTTTAGTTTTCGAGGGTAATAGCTACGTATGTTGAAAAAATGAAGATATTAGACTATTTTATGATTGCAAATGGTAAAGAATGTGATTAAAGGCTCTTTTCCTATTTCAAAAGTTTTAGTTTTCGAGGGTAATAGCAACGTATGTTGAAAAAATGAAGATATCAGACTATTTTGTGATTGCAAATGGTAAAGAATGTGATTAAAGGCTCTTTTCCTATTTCAAAAGTTGTAGTTTTTGAGGGTAATAGCTACGTATGTTGAAAAAATGAAGATATTAGACTATTTTATGATTGCAAATGGTAAAGAATGTGATTAAAGGCTCTTTTCCTATTTCAAAAGTTTTAGTTTTCGAGGGTAATAGATACGTATGTTGAAAAAATGAAGATATTAGACTATTTTATTATTGCAAATGGTAAAGAATATGATTAAAGGCTCTTTGCCTATTTCAAAAGTTTTAGTTTTCGAGGGTAATAGCTACGTATGTTGAAAAAATGAAGATATTAGACTATTTTATGATTGCAAATGGTAAAGAAAGTGATTAAACGCTCTTATTCTATTTCAAAAGTTTTAGTTTTTGAGGGTAATAGCTACGTATGTTAAAAAATGAAGATATTAGACTATTTTATGATTGCAAATGGTAAAGAATGTGATTAAAGGCTCTTTTCCTATTTCAGAAGTTTTAGTTTTCGAGGGTAATAGCAACGTATGTTGAAAAAATGAAGATATCAGACTATTTTATGATTGCACATGGTAAAGAATGTGATTAAAGGCTCTTTTCCGATTTCAAAAGTTTTAGTTTTCGAGGGTAATAGCTACGTATGTTGAAAAAATGAAGATATTAGACTATTTTATCATTGCAAATGGTAAAGAATTTGATTAAAGGCTCTTTTCCTATGTCAAAAGTTTTAGTTTTCGAGGGTAATAGCTACGTATGTTGAAAAATGAAGATATTAGACTATTTTATGATTGCACATGGTAAAGAATGTGATTAAAGGCTCTTTTCCTATTTCAAAAGTTTTAGTTTTCGAGGGTAATAGCAACGTATGTTGAAAAAATGAAGATATCAGACTATTTTGTGATTGCAAATGGTAAAGAATGTGATTAAAGGCTCTTTTCCTATTTCAAAAGTTGTAGTTTTTGAGGGTAATAGCTACGTATGTTGAAAAAATGAAGATATTAGACTATTTTATGATTGCAAATGGTAAAGAATGTGATTAAAGGCTCTTTTCCTATGTCAAAAGTTTTAGTTTTCGAGGGTAATAGCTACGTATGCTTGAAAAATGAAGATATTAGACTATTTTATGATTGCACATGGTAAAGAATGTGATTAAAGGCTCTTTGCCTATTTCAAAAATTTTAGTTTTCGAGGGTAATAGCTACGTATGTTGAAAAAATGAAGATATTAGACTATTTTATGATTGCAAATGGTAAAGAATGTGATTAAACGCTCTTATTCTATTTCAAAAGTTTTAGTTTTTGAGGGTAATAGCTACGTATGTTGAAAAAATGAAGATATTAGACTATTTTATGATTGCAAATGGTAAAGAATGTGATTAAAGGCTCTTTTCCTATTTCAAAAGTTTTAGTTTTCGAGGGTAATAGCAACGTATGTTGAAAAAATGAAGATATCAGACTATTTTATGATTGCAAATGGTAAAGAATGTGATTAAAGGCTCTTTTCCTATGTCAAAAGTTTTAGTTTTCGAGGGTAATAGCTACGTATGTTGAAAAATGAAGATATTAGACTATTTTATGATTGCACATGGTAAAGAATGTGATTAAAGGCTCTTTGCCTATTTCAAAAGTTTTAGTTTTCGAGGGTAATAGCTACGTATGTTGAAAAAATGAAGATATTAGACTATTTTATGATTGCAAATGGTAAAGAATGTGATTAAACGCTCTTATTCTATTTCAAAAGTTTTAGTTTTTGAGGGTAATAGCTACGTATGTTGAAAAAATGAAGATATTAGACTATTTTATGATTGCAAATGGTAAAGAATGTGATTAAAGGCTCTTTTCCTATTTCAAAAGTTTTAGTTTTTGAGGGTAATAGCAACGTATGTTGAAAAAATGAAGATATCAGACTATTTTATGATTGCACATGGTAAAGAATGTGATTAAAGGCTCTTTTCCTATTTCAAAAGTTTTAGTTTTCGAGGGTAATAGCTACGTATGTTGAAAAAATGAAGATATTAGACTATTTTATATTTGCAAATGGTAAAGAATTTGATTAAAGGCTCTTTTCCTATGTCAAAAGTTTTGGTTTTCGAGGGTAATAGCTACGTATGTTGAAAAATGAAGATATTAGACTATTTTATGATTGCACATGGTAAAGAATGTGATTAAACGCTCTTTTCCTATTTCAAAAGTTTTAGTTTTCGAGGGTAATAGCTACGTATGTTGAAAAAATGAAGATATTAGACTATTTTATGATTGCAAATGGTAAAGAATGTGATTAAAGGCTCTTTTCCTATTTCAAAAGTTTTAGTTTTTGAGGGTAATAGCAACGTATGTTGAAAAAATGAAGATATCAGACTATTTTATGATTGCACATGGTAAAGAATGTGATTAAAGGCTCTTTTCATATTTCAAAAGTTTTAGTTTTCGAGGGTAATAGCTACGTATGTTGAAAAATGAAGATATTAGACTATTTTATGATTGCACATGGTAATGAATGTGATTAAACGCTCTTTTCCTATTTCAAAAGTTTTAGTTTTCGAGGGTAATAGCTACGTATGTTGAAAAAATGAAGATATTAGACTATTTTATGATTGCAAATGGTAAAGAATGTGATTAAAGGCTCTTTTCCTTTTTCAAAAGTTTTAGTTTTCGAGGGTAATAGCTACGTATTTTGAAAAAATGAAGCGATTAGACTATTTTGTGATTGCAAATGGTAAAGAATGTGATTAAAGGCTCTTTTCCTATTTCAAAAGTTGTAGTTTTCGAGGGTAATAGCTACGTATGTTGAAAAAATGAAGATATTAGACTATTTTATGATTGCAAATGGTAAAGAATGTGATTAAAGGCTCTTTTCCTATGTCAAAAGTTTTAGTTTTCGAGGGTAATAGCTACGTATGTTGAAAAAATGAAGATATTAGACTATTTTATGATTGCAAATGGTAAAGAATGTGATTAAAGGCTCTTTTCCTATGTCAAAAGTTTTAGTTTTCGAGGGTAATAGCTACGTATGTTGAAAAAATGAAGATATTACACTATTTTATGATTGCAAATGGTAAAGAATGTGATTAAAGGCTCTTTTCCTATTTCAAAAGTTTTAGTTTTCGAGAGTAATAGCTACGTATGTTGAAAAAATGAAGATATTAGACTATTTTATGATTGCATATGGTAAAGAATGTGATTAAAGGCTCTTTTCCTATTTCAAAAGTTTTAGTTTTCGAGGGTAATAGCTACGTATTTTGAAAAAATGAAGCGATTAGACTATTTTGTGATTGCAAATGGTAAAGAATGTGATTAAAGGCTCTTTTCCTATTTCAAAAATTTTAGTTTTCGAGGGTAATAGCTACGTATGTTGAAAAAATGAAGATATTAGACTATTTTATGATTGCAAAAGGTAAAGAATGTGATAAAAGGCTCTTTTCCTATGTCAAAAGTTTTAGTTTTCAAGGGTAATAGCTACGTATGTTGAACAATGAAGATATTAGACTATTTTATGATTGCACATGGTAAAGAATGTAATTAAAGGCTCTTTTCCTATTTCAAAAGTTTTAGTTTTCGAGGGTAATAGCTACGTATGTTGAAAAAATGAAGATATTAGACTATTTTATGATTGCAAATGGTAAAGAAT
>NW_027064085.1:0-28269 GCF_032884065.1 Artemia franciscana
GACTCATACAGAAATATAGATCACTAGCAAAAGAATCAAACTTTCACTGTTCTATCTACTATTGATATCTATTTATTGAATAGCGAAAAAGTCTTTTCTAAAATGACGTCTTGCATTATGACTCATAGAAATAGTAGATAGACTAGCTAGAATCAAACTTTCACTGTTCTATCTACTATTGATATCTATTTCTTGAATAGTTGAGAAAAGTCTTTTCTAAAATGACGTCTTGCATATGACTCATAGAAATAGTAGATAGACTAGCTAGAATCAAACTTTCACTGTTCTATCTACTATTGATATCTAATTTATTGAATAGTGAAAAAGTCTTTTCTAAATGACGTCTTGCATATGACTTATAGAAATAGTAGATAGACTAGCTAGAATCAAACTTTCACTGTTCTATCTACTATTGATATCTATTTATTGAATAGTGAAAAAGTCTTTTCTAAAATGACGTCTTGCATATGACTCATAGAAATAGTAGATAGACTAGCTAGAATCAAACTTTCACTGTTCTATCTACTATTGATATCTATTTATTGAATAGTGAAAAAGGTCTTTTCTAAAATGACGTACTTTGCATATGACTCATGGAAATAGTAGATAGACTAGCTAGAATCAAACTTTCACTGTTCTATCTGCTATTGATATCTATTTATTGAATAGTTGAAAAAGTCTTTTCTAAAATGAGTCTTGCATATGACTCATAGAAATAGTAGATAGGACTAGCTAGAATCAAACTTTCACTGTTCTAATCTACTATTGATATCTATTTATTGAATAGTGAAAAAGTCTTTTCTAAAATGACGTCTTGCATATGACTCATAGAAATAGTAGATAGACTAGCTAGAATCAAACTTTCACTGTTCTATCTACTATTGATATCTATTTATTGAATAGTGAAAAAGTCTTTTCTAAAATGACGTCTTGCATATGACTCATAGAAATAGTAGATAGACTAGCTAAGAATCAAACTTTCACTGTTCTATCTACTATTGATATCTATTTATTGAATAGTGAAAAAGTCTTTTTCTAAAATGACGTCTTGCATATGACTCATAGAAATAGTAGATAGACTAGCTAGAATCAAACTTTCACTGTTCTATCTACTATTGATATCTATTTATTGAATAGTGAAAAAGTGTTTTCTAAAATGACGTCTTGCATATGACTCATAGAAATAGTAGATAGACTAGCTAGAATCAAACTTTCACTGTTCTATCTACTATTGATATCTATTTATTGAATAGTGAAAAAGTCTTTTCTAAAATGACGTCTTGCATATGACTCATAGAAATAGTAGATAGACTAGCTAGAATCAAACTTTCACTGTTCTATCTACTATTGAATCTATTATTGAATAGTGAAAAAGTCTTTTCTAAAATGACGTCTTGCATATGACTCATGGAAATAGTAGATTAGACTAGCTAGAATCAACTTTCACTGTTCTATCTACTATTGATATCTATTTATTGAATAGTGAAAAAGTCTTTTCTAAAATGACGTCTTGCATATGACTCATAGAAATAGTAGATAGACTAGCTAGAATCAAACTTTCACTGTTCTATCTACTATTGATATCTATTTATTGAATAGTGAAAAAGTCTTTTCTAAAATGACGTCTTGCATATGACTCATAGAAATAGTAGATAGACTAGCTAGAATCAAACTTTCACTGTTCTATCTACTATTGATATCTATTTATTGAATAGTTAAAAAAGTCTTTTCTAAAATGACGTCTTGCATATGACTCATAGAAATAGTAGATAGACTAGCTAGAATCAAACTTTCACTGTTCTATCTACTATTGATATCTATTTATTGAATAGTGGAAAAGTCTTTTTCTAAATGACGTCTTGCATATGACTCATAGAAATAGTAGATAGACTAGCTAGAATCAAACTTTCACTGTTCTATCTACTATTGATATCTATTTATTGAATAGTGAAAAAGTCTTTCTAGAAAATGACGTCTTGCATATGACTCATAGAAATAGTAGATAGACTAGCTAGAATCAAACTTTCACTGTTCTATCTACTATTGATATCTATTTATTGAATAGTGAAAAAGTCTTTTCTAAAATGACGTCTTGCATATGACTCATAGAAATAGTAGATAGACTAGCTAGAATCAAACTTTCACTGTTCTATCTACTATTGATATCTTTTTATTGAATAGTGAAAAAAGTCTTTTCTAAAATGACGTCTTGCATATGACTCATAGAAATAGTAGATAGACTAGCTAGAATCAAACTTTCACTGTTCTATCTACTATTGATATCTATTTATTGAATAGTGAAAAAGTCTTTTCTAAAATGACGTCTTGCATATGACCTCATAGAAATAGTAGATAGACTAGCTAGAATCAAACTTTCACTGTTCTATCTACTATTGATATCTATTTATTGAATAGTGAAAAAGTCTTTTCTAAAATGACGTCTTGCATATGACTCATAGAAATAGTAGATAGACTAGCTAGAATCAAACTTTCACTGTTCTATCTACTATTGATATCTATTTATTGAATAGTGAAAAAGTCTTTTCTAAAATGACGTCTTGCATATGACTCATAGAAATAGTAGATAGACTAGCTAGAATCAAACTTTCACTGTTCTATCTACTATTGATATCTATTTATTGAATAGTGAAAAAGTCTTTTCTAAAATGACGTCTTGCATATGACTCATAGAAATAGTAGATAGACTAGCTAGAATCAAACTTTCACTGTTCTATCTACTATTGATATCTATTTATTGAATAGTGAAAAAGTCTTTTCTAAAATGACGTCTTGCATATGACTCATAGAAATAGTAGATAGACTAGCTAGAATCAAAACTTTCACTGTTCTATCTACTATTGATATCTATTTATTGAATAGTGAAAAAGTCTTTTCTAAAATGACGTCTTGCATATGACTCATAGAAATAGTAGATAGACTAGCTAGAATCAAACTTTCACTGTTCTATCTACTATTGATATCTATTTATTGAATAGTGAAAAAGTCTTTTCTAAAATGACGTCTTGCATATGACTCATAGAAATAGTAGATAGACTAGCTAGAATCAAACTTTCACTGTTCTATCTACTATTGATATCTATTTATTGAATAGTGAAAAAGTCTTTTCTAAAATGACGTCTTGCATATGACTCATAGAAATAGTAGATAGACTAGCTAGAATCAAACTTTCACTGTTCTATCTACTATTGATATCTATTTATTGAATAGTGAAAAAGTCTTTTCTAAAATGACGTCTTGCATATGACTCATAGAAATAGTAGATAGACTAGCTAGAATCAAACTTTCACTGTTCTATCTACTATTGATATCTATTTATTGGAATAGTGAAAAAGTCTTTTCTAAAATGACGTCTTGCATATGACTCATAGAAATAGTAGATAGACTAGCTAGAATCAAACTTTCACTGTTCTATCTACTATTGATATCTATTTATTGAATAGTGAAAAAGTCTTTTCTAAAATGACGTCTTGCATATGACTCATAGAAATAGTAGATAGACTAGCTAGAATCAAACTTTCACTGTTCTATCTACTATTGATATCTATTTATTGAATAGTGAAAAAGTCTTTTCTAAAATGACGTCTTGCATATGACTCATAGAATAGTAGATAGACTAGCTAGAATCAAACTTTCACTGTTCTATCTACTATTGATATCTATTTATTGAATAGTGAAAAAGTCTTTTCTAAAATGACGTCTTGCATATGACTCATAGAAATAGTAGATAGACTAGCTAGAATCAAACTTTCACTGTTCTATCTACTATTGATATCTATTTATTGAATAGTGAAAAAGTCTTTTCTAAAATGACGTCTTGCATATGACTCATAGAAATAGTAGATAGACTAGCTAGAATCAAACTTTCACTGTTCTATCTACTATTGAAATCTATTTATTGAATAGTGAAAAAGTCTTTTCTAAAATGACGTCTTGCATAAGACTCATAGAAATAGTAGATAGACTAGCTAGAATCAAACTTTCACTGTTCTATCTACTATTGATATCTATTTATTGAATAGTGAAAAAGTCTTTTCTAAAATGACGTCTTGCATATGACTCATAGAAATAGTAGATTAGGACTAGCTAGAATCAAACTTTCACTGTTCTATCTACTATTGATATCTATTTATTGAATAGTGAAAAAGTCTTTTCTAAAATGACGTCTTGCATATGACTCATAGAAATAGTAGATAGACTAGCTAGAATCAAACTTTCACTGTTCTATCTACTATTGATATCTATTTATTGAATAGTGAAAAAAGTCTTTTCTAAAATGACGTCTTGCATATGACTCATAGAAATAGTAGATAGACTAGCTAGAATCAAACTTTCACTGTTCTATCTACTATTGATATCTATTTATTGAATAGTGAAAAAGTCTTTTCTAAAATGACGTCTTGCATATGACTCATAGAAATAGTAGATAGACTAGCTAGAATCAAACTTTCACTGTTCTATCTACTATTGATATCTATTTATTGAATAGTGAAAAAGTCTTTTCTAAAATGACCGTCTTGCATATGACTCATAGAAATAGTAGATAGACTAGCTAGAATCAAACTTTCACTGTTCTATCTACTATTGATATCTATTTATTGAATAGTGAAAAAAGTCTTTTCTAAAATGACGTCTTGCATATGACTCATAGAAATAGTAGATAGACTAGCTAGAATCAAACTTTCACTGTTCTATCTACTATTGATATCTATTTATTGAATAGTGAAAAAGTCTTTTCTAAAATGACGTCTTGCATATGACTCATAGAAATAGTAGATAGACTAGCTAGAATCAAACTTTCACTGTTCTATCTACTATTGATATCTATTTATTGAATAGTGAAAAAGTCTTTTCTAAAATGACGTCTTGCATATGACTCATAGAAATAGTAGATAGACTAGCTAGAATCAAACTTTCACTGTTCTATCTACTATTGATATCTATTTATTGAATAGTGAAAAAGTCTTTTCTAAAATGACGTCTTGCATATGACTCATAGAAATAGTAGATAGACTAGCTAGAATCAAACTTTCACTGTTCTATCTACTATTGATATCTATTTATTGAATAGTGAAAAAGTCTTTTCTAAAATGAACGTCTTGCATATGACTCATAGAAATAGTAGATAGACTAGCTAGAATCAAACTTTCACTGTTCTATCTACTATTGATATCTATTTATTGAATAGTGAAAAAGTCTTTTCTAAAATGACGTCTTGCATATGACTCATAGAAATAGTAGATAGACTAGCTAGAATCAAACTTTCACTGTTCTATCTACTATTGATATCTATTTATTGAATAGTGAAAAAGTCTTTTCTAAAATGACGTCTTGCATATGACTCATAGAAATAGTAGATAGACTAGCTAGAATCAAAATTTCACTGTTCTATCTACTATTGATATCTATTTATTGAATAGTGAAAAAGTCTTTCTAAAATGACGTCTTGCATATGACTCATAGAAATAGTAGATAGACTAGCTAGAATCAAACTTTCACTGTTCTATCTACTATTGATATCTATTTATTGAATAGTGAAAAAGTCTTTTCTAAAATGACGTCTTGCATATGACTCATAGAAATAGTAGATAGACCTAGCTAGAATCAAACTTTCACTGTTCTATCTACTATTGATATCTATTTATTGAATAGTGAAAAAGTCTTTTCTAAAATGACGTCTTGCATATGACTCATAGAAATAGTAGATAGACTAGCTAGAATCAAACTTTCACTGTTCTATCTACTATGGATATCTATTTATTGAATAGTGAAAAAGTCTTTTCTAAAATGACGTCTTGCATATGACTCATAGAAATAGTAGATAGACTAGCTAGAATCAAACTTTCACTGTTCTATCTACTATTGATATCTATTTATTGAATAGTGAAAAAGTCTTTTCTAAATGACGTCTTGCATATGACTCATAGAAATAGTAGATAGACTAGCTAGAATCAAACTTTCACTGTTCTATCTACTATTGATATCTATTTATTGAATAGTGAAAAAGTCTTTTCTAAAATGACGTCTTGCATATGACTCATAGAAATAGTAGATAGACTAGCTAGAATCAAACTTTCACTGTTCTATCTACTATTGATATCTATTTATTGAATAGTGAAAAAGTCTTTTCTAAAATGACGTCTTGCATATGACTCATAGAAATAGTAGATAGACTAGCTAGAATCAAACTTTCACTGTTCTATCTACTATTGATATCTATTTATTGAATAGTGAAAAAGTCTTTTCTAAAATGACGTCTTGCATATGACTCATAGAAATAGTAGATAGACTAGCTAGAATCAAACTTTCACTGTTCTATCTACTATTGATATCTATTTATTGAATAGTGAAAAAGTCTTTTCTAAAAATGACGTCTTGCATATGACTCATAGAAATAGTAGATAGACTAGCTAGAATCAAACTTTCACTGTTCTATCTACTATTGATATCTATTTATTGAATAGTGAAAAAGTCTTTTCTAAAATGACGTCTTGCATATGACTCATAGAAAATAGTAGATAGACTAGCTAGAATCAAACTTTCACTGTTCTATCTACTATTGATATCTATTTATTGAATAGTGAAAAAGTCTTTTCTAAAATGACGTCTTGCATATGACTCATAGAAATAGTAGATAGACTAGCTAGAATCAAACTTTCACTGTTCTATCTACTATTGATATCTATTTATTGAATAGTGAAAAAGTCTTTTCTAAAATGACGTCTTGCATATGACTCATAGAAATAGTAGATAGACTAGCTAGAATCAAACTTTCACTGTTCTATCTACTATTGATATCTATTTATTGAATAGTGAAAAAGTCTTTTCTAAAATGACGTCTTGCATATGACTCATAGAAATAGTAGATAGACTAGCTAGAATCAAACTTTCACTGTTCTATCTACTATTGATATCTATTTATTGAATAGTGAAAAAGTCTTTTCTAAAATGACGTCTTGCATATGACTCATAGAAATAGTAGATAGACTAGCTAGAATCAAACTTTCACTGTTCTATCTACTATTGATATCTATTTATTGAATAGTGAAAAAGTCTTTTCTAAAATGACGTCTTGCATATGACTCATAGAAATAGTAGATAGACTAGCTAGAATCAAACTTTCACTGTTCTATCTACTATTGATATCTATTTATTGAATAGTGAAAAAGTCTTTTCTAAAATGACGTCTTGCATATGAATCATAGAAATAGTAGATAGACTAGCTAGAATCAAACTTTCACTGTTCTATCTACTATTGATATCTATTTATTGAATAGTGAAAAAGTCTTTTCTAAAATGACGTCTTGCATATGACTCATAGAAATAGTAGATAGACTAGCTAGAATCAAACTTTCACTGTTCTATCTACTATTGATATCTATTTATTGAATAGTGAAAAAGTCTTTTCTAAATGACGTCTTGCATATGACTCATAGAAATAGTAGATAGACTAGCTAGAATCAAACTTTCACTGTTCTATCTACTATTGATATCTATTTATTGAATAGTGAAAAAGTCTTTTCTAAAATGACGTCTTGCATATGACTCATAGAAATAGTAGATAGACTAGCTAGAATCAAACTTTCACTGTTCTATCTACTATTGATATCTATTTATTGAATAGTGAAAAAGTCTTTTCTAAAATGACGTCTTGCATATGACTCATAGAAATAGTAGATAGACTAGCTAGAATCAAACTTTCACTGTTCTATCTACTATTGATATCTATTTATTGAATAGTGAAAAAGTCCTTTTCTAAAATGACGTCTTGCATATGACTCATAGAAATAGTAGATAGACTAGCTAGAATCAAACTTTCACTGTTCTATCTACTATTGATATCTATTTATTGAATAGTGAAAAAGTCTTTTCTAAAATGACGTCTTGCATATGACTCATAGAAATAGTAGATAGACTAGCTAGAATCAAACTTTCACTGTTCTATCTACTATTGATATCTATTTATTGAATAGTGAAAAAGTCTTTTCTAAAATGACGTCTTGCATATGACTCATAGAAATAGTAGATAGACTAGCTAGAATCAAACTTTCACTGTTCTATCTACTATTGATATCTATTTATTGAATAGTGAAAAAGTCTTTTCTAAAATGACGTCTTGCATATGACTCATAGAAATAGTAGATAGACTAGCTAGAATCAAACTTTCACTGTTCTATCTACTATTGATATCTATTTATTGAATAGTGAAAAAGTCTTTTCTAAAATGACGTCTTGCATATGACTCATAGAAATAGTAGATAGACTAGCTAGAATCAAACTTTCACTGTTCTATCTACTATTGATATCTATTTATTGAATAGTGAAAAAGTCTTTTTCTAAAATGACGTCTTGCATATGACTCATAGAAATAGTAGATAGACTAGCTAGAATCAAACTTTCACTGTTCTATCTACTATTGATATCTATTTATTGAATAGTGAAAAAGTCTTTTCTAAAATGACGTCTTGCATATGACTCATAGAAATAGTAGATAGACTAGCTAGAATCAAACTTTCACTGTTCTATCTACTATTGATATCTATTTATTGAATAGTGAAAAAGTCTTTTCTAAAATGACGTCTTGCATATGACTCATAGAAATAGTAGATAGACTAGCTAGAATCAAACTTTCACTGTTCTATCTACTATTGATATCTATTTATTGAATAGTGAAAAAAGTCTTTTCTAAAATGACGTCTTGCATATGACTCATAGAAATAGTAGATAGACTAGCTAGAATCAAACTTTCACTGTTCTATCTACTATTGATATCTATTTATTGAATAGTGAAAAAGTCTTTTCTAAAATGACGTCTTGCATATGACTCATAGAAATAGTAGATAGACTAGCTAGAATCAAACTTTCACTGTTCTATCTACTATTGATATCTATTTATTGAATAGTGAAAAAGTCTATTCTAAAATGACGTCTTGCATATGACTCATAGAAATAGTAGATAGACTAGCTAGAATCAAACTTTCACTGTTCTATCTACTATTGATATCTATTTATTGAATAGTGAAAAAGTCTTTTCTAAAATGACGTCTTGCATATGACTCATAGAAATAGTAGATAGACTAGCTAGAATCAAACTTTCACTGTTCTATCTACTATTGATATCTATTTATTGAATAGTGAAAAAGTCTTTTCTAAAATGACGTCTTGCATATGACTCATAGAAATAGTAGATAGACTAGCTAGAATCAAACTTTCACTGTTCTATCTACTATTGATATCTATTTATTGAATAGTGAAAAAGTCTTTTCTAAATGACGTCTTGCATATGACTCATAGAAATAGTAGATAGACTAGCTAGAATCAAACTTTCACTGTTCTATCTACTATTGATATCTATTTATTGAATAGTGAAAAAGTCTTTTTCTAAAATGACGTCTTGCATATGACTCATAGAAATAGTAGATAGACTAGCTAGAATCAAACTTTCACTGTTCTATCTACTATTGATATCTATTTATTGAATAGTGAAAAAGTCTTTTCTAAAATGACGTCTTGCATATGACTCATAGAAATAGTAGATAGACTAGCTAGAATCAAACTTTCACTGTTCTATCTACTATTGATATCTATTTATTGAATAGTGAAAAAGTCTTTTCTAAAATGACGTCTTGCATATGACTCATAGAAATAGTAGATAGACTAGCTAGAATCAAACTTTCACTGTTCTATCTACTATTGATATCTATTTATTGAATAGTGAAAAAGTCTTTTCTAAAATGACGTCTTGCATATGACTCATAGAAATAGTAGATAGACTAGCTAGAATCAAACTTTCACTGTTCTATCTACTATTGATATCTATTTATTGAATAGTGAAAAAGTCTTTTCTAAAATGACGTCTTGCATATGACTCATAGAAATAGTAGATAGACTAGCTAGAATCAAACTTTCACTGTTCTATCTACTATTGATATCTATTTATTGAATAGTGAAAAAGTCTTTTCTAAAATGACGTCTTGCATATGACTCATAGAAATAGTAGATAGACTAGCTAGAATCAAACTTTCACTGTTCTATCTACTATTGATATCTATTTATTGAATAGTGAAAAAGTCTTTTCTAAAATGACGTCTTGCATATGACTCATAGAAATAGTAGATAGACTAGCTAGAATCAAACTTTCACTGTTCTATCTACTATTGATATCTATTTATTGAATAGTGAAAAAGTCTTTTCTAAAATGACGTCTTGCATATGACTCATAGAAATAGTAGATAGACTAGCTAGAATCAAACTTTCACTGTTCTATCTACTATGATATCTATTTATTGAATAGTGAAAAAGTCTTTTCTAAAATGACGTCTTGCATATGACTCATAGAAATAGTAGATAGACTAGCTAGAATCAAACTTTCACTGTTCTATCTACTATTGATATCTATTTATTGAATAGTGAAAAAGTCTTTTCTAAAATGACGTCTTGCATATGACTCATAGAAATAGTAGATAGACTAGCTAGAATCAAACTTTCACTGTTCTATCTACTATTGATATCTATTTATTGAATAGTGAAAAAAGTCTTTTCTAAAATGACGTCTTGCATATGACTCATAGAAATAGTAGATAGACTAGCTAGAATCAAACTTTCACTGTTCTATCTACTATTGATATCTATTTATTGAATAGTGAAAAAGTCTTTTCTAAAATGACGTCTTGCATATGACTCATAGAAATAGTAGATAGACTAGCTAGAATCAAACTTTCACTGTTCTATCTACTATTGATATCTATTTATTGAATAGTGAAAAAGTCTTTTCTAAAATGACGTCTTGCATATGACTCATAGAAATAGTAGATAGACTAGCTAGAATCAAACTTTCACTGTTCTATCTACTATTGATATCTATTTATTGAATAGTGAAAAAGTCTTTTCTAAAATTACGTCTTGCATATGACTCATAGAAATAGTAGATAGACTAGCTAGAATCAAACTTTCACTGTTCTATCTACTATTGATATCTATTTATTGAATAGTGAAAAAGTCTTTTCTAAAATGACGTCTTGCATATGACTCATAGAAATAGTAGATAGACTAGCTAGAATCAAACTTTCACTGTTCTATCTACTATTGATATCTATTTATTGAATAGTGAAAAGTCTTTTCTAAAATGACGTCTTGCATATGACTCATAGAAATAGTAGATAGACTAGCTAGAATCAAACTTTCACTGTTCTATCTACTATTGATATCTATTTATTGAATAGTGAAAAAGTCTTTTCTAAAATGACGTCTTGCATATGACTCATAGAAATAGTAGATAGACTAGCTAGAATCAAACTTTCACTGTTCTATCTACTATTGATATCTATTTATTGAATAGTGAAAAAGTCTTTTCTAAAATGACGTCTTGCATATGACTCATAGAATAGTAGATAGACTAGCTAGAATCAAACTTTCACTGTTCTATCTACTATTGATATCTATTTATTGAATAGTGAAAAAGTCTTTTCTAAAATGACGTCTTGCATATGACTCATAGAAATAGTAGATAGACTAGCTAGAATCAAACTTTCACTGTTCTATCTACTATTGATATCTATTTATTGAATAGTGAAAAAGTCTTTTCTAAAATGACGTCTTGCATATGACTCATAGAATAGTAGATAGACTAGCTAGAATCAAACTTTCACTGTTCTATCTACTATTGATATCTATTTATTGAATAGTGAAAAAGTCTTTTCTAAAATGACGTCTTGCATATGACTCATAGAAATAGTAGATAGACTAGCTAGAATCAAACTTTCACTGTTCTATCTACTATTGATATCTATTTATTGAATAGTGAAAAAGTCTTTTCTAAAATGACGTCTTGCATATGACTCATAGAAATAGTAGATAGACTAGCTAGAATCAAACTTTCACTGTTCTATCTACTATTGATATCTATTTATTGAATAGTGAAAAAGTCTTTTCTAAAATGACGTCTTGCATATGACTTATAGAAATAGTAGATAGACTAGCTAGAATCAAACTTTCACTGTTCTATCTACTATTGATATCTATTTATTGAATAGTGAAAAAGTCTTTTCTAAAATGACGTCTTGCATATGACTCATAGAAATATTAGATAGACTAGCTAGAATCAAACTTTCACTGTTCTATCTTACTATTGATATCTATTTATTGAATAGTGAAAAAGTCTTTTCTAAAATGACGTCTTGCATATGACTCATAGAAATAGTAGATAGACTAGCTAGAATCAAACTTTCACTGTTCTATCTACTATTGATATCTATTTATTGAATAGTGAAAAAGTCTTTTCTAAAATGACGTCTTGCATATGACTCATAGAAATAGTAGATAGACTAGCTAGAATCAAACTTTCACTGTTCTATCTACTATTGATATCTATTTATTGAATAGTGAAAAAGTCTTTTCTAAAATGACGTCTTGCATATGACTCATAGTAATAGTAGATAGACTAGCTAGAATCAAACTTTCACTGTTCTATCTACTATTGATATCTATTTATTGAATAGTGAAAAAGTCTTTTCTAAAATGACGTCTTGCATATGACTCATAGAAATAGTAGATAGACTAGCTAGAATCAAACTTTCACTGTTCTATCTACTATTGATATCTATTTATTGAATAGTGAAAAAGTCTTTTCTAAAATGACGTCTTGCATATGACTCATAGAAATAGTAGATAGACTAGCTAGAATCAAACTTTCACTGTTCTATCTACTATTGATATCTATTTATTGAATAGTGAAAAAGTCTTTTCTAAAATGACGTCTTGCATATGACTCATAGAAATAGTAGATAGACTAGCTAGAATCAAACTTTCACTGTTCTATCTACTATTGATATCTATTTATTGAATAGTGAAAAAGTCTTTTCTAAAATGACGTCTTGCATATGACTCATAGAAATAGTAGATAGACTAGCTAGAATCAAACTTTCACTGTTCTATCTACTATTGATATCTATTTATTGAATAGTGAAAAAGTCTTTTCTAAAATGAAGTCTTGCATATGACTCATAGAAAGAGTAGATAGACTAGCTAGAATCAAACTTTCACTGTTCTATCTACTATTGATATCTTTTTTATTGAATAGTGAAAAAGTCTTTTCTAAAATGACGTCTTGCATATGACTCATAGAAATAGTAGATAGACTAGCTAGAATCAAACTTTCACTGTCTATCTACTATTGATATCTATTTATTGAATAGTGAAAAAGTCTTTTCTAAAATGACGTCTTGCATATGACTCATAGGAATTATAGTAGACTAGCTAGAATCAAACTTTCACTGTTCAATCTACTATTGATATTCTATTTATTGAATAGTGAAAAAAGTCATTTCTAAAATGACGTCTTGCATATGACTCATAGAAATAGTAGATAGACTAGCTAGAATCAAACTTTCACTGTTCTATCTACTATTGATATCTATTTATTGAATAGTGAAAAAGTCTTTTCTAAAATGACGTCTTGCATATGACTCATAGAAATAGTAGATAGACTAGCTAGAATCAAACTTTCACTGTTCTATCTACTATTGATATCTATATATTGAATAGTGAAAAATTCTTTTCTAAAATGACGTCCTTGCATATGACTCATAGAAATAGTAGATAGACTAGCTAGAATCAAACTTTCACTGTTCAATCTACTATTGATATCTATTTATTGAATAGTGAAAAAAGTCTTTTCTAAATGACGTCTTGCATATGGCTCATAAGAAATAGTAGATAGACCTAGCTAGAATCAACTTCACTGTTCTATCTACTATTGATTCTATTTATTGAATAGTGAAAAAGTCTTTTCTAAAATGACGTCTTGCATATGACTCATAGAAAATAGTAGATAGACTAGCTAGAAATCAAACTTTCACTGTTCTATCTACTATTGATATCTATTTATTGAATAGTGAAAAAGTCTTTTCTAAAATGACGTCTTGCATATGACTCATAGAAATAGTAGATAGACTAGCTAGAAATCAAACTTTCACTGTTCTATCTACTATTGATATCTATTTATTGAATAGTGAAAAAGTCTTTTCTAAAATGACGTCTTGCATATGACTCATAGAAATAGTAGATAGACTAGCTAGAATCAAACTTTCACTGTTCTATCTACTATTGATATCTATTTATTGAATAGTGGAAAAAGTCTTTTCTAAATGACGTCTTGCATATGACTCATAGAAATAGTAGATAGACAGCTAGAATCAAACTTTCACTGTTCTATCTACTATTGATATCTATTTATTGAATAGTGAAAAAGTCTTTTCTAAAATGACGTCTTGCATATGACTCATAGAAATAGTAGATAGACTAGCTAGAATCAAACTTTCACTGTTCTATCTACTATTGATATCTATTTATTGAATAGTGAAAAAGTCTTTTCTAAAATGACGTCTTGCATATGACTCATAGAAATAGTAGATAGACTAGCTAGAATCAAACCTTTCACTGTTCTATCTACTATTGATTCTATTTATTGAATAGTGAAAAAGTCTTTTTCTAAAATGACGTCTTGCATATGACTCATAGAAATAGTAGATAGACTAGCTAGAATCAAACTTTCACTGTTCTATCTACTATTGATATCTTTTATTGAATAGTGAAAAAGTCTTTTCTAAAATGACGTCTTGCATATGACTCATAGAAATAGTAGATAGACTAGCTTAGAATCAAACCTTTCACTGTTCTATCTACTATTGATATCTATTTATTGAATAGTGAAAAAGTCTTTTCTAAAATGACGTCTTGCATATGACTCATAGAAATAGTAGATAGACTAGCTAGAATCAAACTTTCACTGTTCTATCTACATTGATATCTATTTATTGAATAGTGAAAAAGGTCTTTTCTAAAATGACGTCTTGCATATGACTCATAGAAATAGTAGATAGACTAGCTAGAATCAAACTTTCACTGTTCTATCTACTATTGATTATCTATTTATGAATAGTGAAAAAGTCTTTTCTAAAATGACGTCTTGCATATGACTCATAGAAATAGTAGATAGACTAGCTAGAATCAAACTTTCACTGTTCTATCTACTATTGATATCTATTTATTGAATAGTGAAAAAGTCTTTTCTAAAATGACGTCTTGCATATGACTCATAGAAATAGTAGATAGACTAGCTAGAATCAAACTTTCACTGTTCTATCTACTATTGATATCTATTTATTGAAATAGTGAAAAAGTCTTTTCTAAAATGACGTCTTGCATATGACTCATAGAAATAGTAGATAGACTAGCTAGAATCAAACTTTCACTGTTCTATCTACTATTGATATCTATTTATTGAATAGTGAAAAAGTCTTTTCTAAAATGACGTCTTGCATATGACTCATAGAAATAGTAGATAGACTAGCTAGAAATCAAACTTTCACTGTTCTATCTACTATTGATATCTATTTATTGAATAGTGAAAAAGTCTTTTCTAAAATGACGTCTTGCATATGACTCATAGAAATAGTAGATAGACTAGCTAGAATCAAACTTTCACTGTTCTATCTACTATTGTTATCTATTTATTGAATAGTGAAAAAGTCTTTTCTAAAATGACGTCTTGCATATGAATCATAGAAATAGTAGATAGACTAGCTAGAATCAAACTTTCACTGGTCTATCTACTATTGATATCTATTTATTGAATAGTGAAAAAGTCTTTTCTAAAATGACGTCTTGCATATGACTCATAGAAATAGTAGATAGACTAGCTAGAATCAAACTTTCACTGTTCTATCTACTATTGATATCTATTTATTGAATAGTGAAAATGTCTTTTCTAAAATGACGTCTTGCATATGACTCATAGAAATAGTAGATAGACTAGCTAGAATCAAACTTTCACTGTTCTATCTACTATTGATATCTATTTATTGAATAGTGAAAAAGTCTTTTCTAAAATGACGTCTTGCATATGACTCATAGAAATAGTAGATAGACTAGCTAGAATCAAACTTTCACTGTTCTATCTACTATGATATCTATTTATTGAATAGTGAAAAAGTCTTTTCTAAATGACGTCTTGCATATGACTCATAGAAATAGTAGATAGACTAGCTAGAATCAAACTTTCACTGTTCTATCTACTATTGATATCTATTTATTGAATAGTGAAAAAAGTCTTTTCTAAAATGACGTCTTGCATATGACTCATAGAAATAGTAGATAGACTAGCTAGAATCAAACTTTCACTGTTCTATCTACTATTGATATCTATTTATTGAATAGTGAAAAAGTCTTTTCTAAAATGACGTCTTGCATATGACTCATAGAAATAGTAGATAGACTAGCTAGAATCAAACTTTCACTGTTCTATCTACTATTGATATCTATTTATTGAATAGTGAAAAAGTCTTTCTAAAATGACGTCTTGCATATGACTCATAGAAATAGTAGATAGACTAGCTAGAATCAAACTTTCACTGTTCTATCTACTATTGATATCTATTTATTGAATAGTGAAAAAGTCTTTTCTAAAATGACGTCTTGCATAGACTCATAGAAATAGTAGATAGACTAGCTAGAATCAAACTTTCACTGTTTCTATCTACTATTGATATCTATTTATTGAATAGTGAAAAAGTCTTTTCTAAAATGCGTCTTGCATATGACTCATAGAAATAGTAGATAGACTAGCTAGAATCAAACTTTCACTGTTCTATCTACTATTGATATCTATTTATTGATAGTGAAAAAGTCTTTTCTACAATGACGTCTTGCATATGACTCATAGAAATAGTAGATAGCTACTAGCTAGAATCAAACTTTCACTGTTCTATCTACTATTGATATCTATTTATTGAATAGTGAAAAAGTCTTTTCTAAAATGACGTCTTGCATATGACTCATAGAAATAGTAGATAGACTAGCTAGAATCAAACTTTCACTGTTCTATCTACTATTGATATCTATTTATTGAATAGTGAAAAAGTCTTTTCTAAAATGACGTCCTTGCATATGAATCATAGAAATAGTAGATAGACTAGCTAGAATCAAACTTTCACTGTTCTATCTACTATTGATATCTATTTATTGAATAGTGAAAAAGTCTTTTCTAAAATGACGTCTTGCATATGAACTCATAGAATAGTAGATAGACTAGCTAGATTCAAACTTTCACTGTTCTATCTACTATTGATATCTATTTATTGAATAGTGAAAAAGTCTTTTCCTAAAATGACGTCTTGCATATGACTCATAGAAATAGTAGATAGACTAGCTTAGAATCAAACTTTCACTGTTCTATCTACTATTGATATCTATTTATTGAATAGTGAAAAAGTCTTTTCTAAAATGACGTCTTGCATATGGACTCATAGAAATAGTAGATAGACTAGCTAGAATCAAACTTTCACTGTTCTATCTACTATTGATATCTATTTATTGAATAGTGAAAAAAGTCTTTTCTAAAATGACGTCTTGCATATGACTCATAGAAATAGTAGATAGACTAGCTAGATTCAAACTTTCACTGTTCTATCTACTATTGATATCTATTTATTGAATAGTGAAAAAGTCTTTTCTAAAATGACGTCTTGCATATGACTCATAGAAATAGTAGATAGACTAGCTAGAATCAAACTTTCACTGTTCTATCTACTATTGATATCTATTTATTGAATAGTGAAAAAGTCTTTTCTAAAATGACGTCTTGCATATGACTCATAGGAAATAGTAGATAGACTAGCTAGAATCAAACTTTCCACTGTTCTATCTACTATTGATATCTATTTATTGAATAGTGAAAAAGTCTTTTCTAAAATGACGGTCTTGCTATGACTCATAGAAATAGTAGATAGACTAGCTAGAATCAAACTTTCACTGTTCTAATCTACTATTGATATCTATTTATTGAATAGTGAAAAGTCTTTTCTAAAATGACGTCTTGCATATGACTCAATAGAAATAGTAGATAGACTAGCTAGAATCAAACTTTCACTGTTCTATCTACTATTGATATCTATTTATTGAATAGTGAAAAAGTCTTTTCTTAAAATGACGTCTTGCATATGACTCATAGAAATAGTAGATAGACTAGCTAGAATCAAACTTTCACTGTTCTATCTACTATTGATATCTATTTATTGAATAGTGAAAAAGTCTTTTCTAAAATGACGTCTTGCATATGACTCATAGAAATAGTAGATAGACTAGCTAGAGTCAACTTTCACTGTTCTATCTACTATTGATATCTATTTATTGAATAGTGAAAAAGTCTTTTCTAAAATGACGTCTTGCATATGACTCATAGAAATAGTAGATAGACTAGCTAGAATCAAACTTTCACTGTTCTATCTACTATTGATATCTATTTATTGAATAGTGAAAAAGTCTTTCTAAAATGACGTCTTGCATATGACTCATAGAAATAGTAGATAGACTAGCTAGAATCAAACTTTCACTGTTCTATCTACTATTGATATCTATTTATTGAATAGTGAAAAAGTCTCTTTTTCTAAAATGACTTCTTGCATATGACTCATAGAAATAGTAGATAGACTAGCTAGATCAAACTTTCACTGTTCTATCTACTATTGATATCTATTTATTGAATAGTGAAAAAGTCTTTTCTAAATGACGTCTTGCTTATGACTCATAGAAATAGTAGATAGACTAGCTAGAATCAAACTTTCACTGTTCTATCTACTATTGATATCTATTTATTGAATAGTGAAAAAGTCTTTTCTAAAATGACGTCTTGCATATGACTCATAGAAATAGTAGATAAACTAGCTAGAATCAAACTTTCACTGTTCTATCTACTATTGATATCTATTTATTGAATAGTGAAAAAGTCTTTTCTAAAATGACGTCTTGCATATGACTCATAGAAATAGTAGATAGACTAGCTAGAATCAAACTTTCACTGTTCTATCTACTATTGATATCTATTTATTGAATAGTGAAAAAGTCTTTCTAAAATGAAGTCTTGCATATGACTCATAGAAATAGTAGATAGACTAGCTAGAATCAAACTTTCAACTGTTCTATCTACTATTGATATCTATTTATTGAATAGTGAAAAAGTCTTTCTAAAATGACGTCTTGCATATGGACTCATAGAAATAGTAGATAGACTAGCTAGAATCAAACTTTCACTGTTCTATCTACTATTGATTTCTATTTATTGAATAGTGAAAAAGTCTTTTCTAAAATGACGTCTATGCATATGACTCATAGAAATAGTAGATAGACTAGCTAGAATCAAACTTTCACTGTTCTATCTACTATTGATATCTATTTATTGAATAGTGAAAAAGTCTTTTCTAAAATGACGTCTTGCATATGACTCATAGAAATAGTAGATAGACTAGCTAGAATCAAACTTTCACTGTTCTATCTACTATTGATATCTATTTATTGAATAGTGAAAAAGTCTTTTCTAAAATGACGTCTTGCATATGACTCATAGAAATAGTAGATAGACTAGCTAGAATCAAACTTTCACTGTTCTATCTACTATTGATATCTATTTATTGAATAGTGAAAAAGTCTTTCTAAAATGACGTCCTTGCATATGACTCATAGAAATAGTAGATAGACTAGCTAGAATCAAACTTTCACTGTTCTATCTACTATGATATCTATTTATTGAATAGTGAAAAGTCTTTTCTAAAATGACGTCTTGCATATGACTCATAGAAATAGTAGATAGACTAGCTAGAATCAAACTTTCACTGTTCTATCTACTATTGATATCTATTTATTGAATAGTGAAAAAGTCTTTTCTAAAATGACGTCTTGCATATGACTCATAGAAATAGTAGATAGACTAGCTAGAATCAAACTTTCACTGTTCTATCTACTATTGATATCTATTTATTGAATAGTGAAAACGTCTTTTCTAAAATGACGTCTTGCATATGACTCATAGAAATAGTAGATAGACTAGCTAGAATCAAACTTTCACTGTTCTATCTACTATTGATATCTATTTATTGAATAGTGAAAAGTCTTTTCTAAAATGACGTCTTGCATATGACTCATAGAAATAGTAGATAGACTAGCTAGAATCAAACTTTCACTGTTCTATCTACTATTGATATCTATTTATTGAATAGTGAAAAAGTCTTTTCTAAAATGACGTCTTGCATATGACTCATAGAAATAGTAGATAGACTAGCTAGAATCAAACTTTCACTGTTCTATCTACTATTGATATCTATTTATTGAATAGTGAAAAAGTCTTTTCTAAAATGACGTCTTGCATATGACTCATAGAAATAGTAGATAGACTAGCTAGAATCAAACTTTCACTGTTCTATCTACTATTGATATCTATTTAATTGAATAGTGAAAAAGTCTTTTCTAAAATGACGTCTTGCATATGACTCATAGAAATAGTAGATAGACTAGCTAGAATCAAACTTTCACTGTTCTATCTACTATTGATATCTATTTATTGAATAGTGAAAAAGTCTTTTCTAAAATGACGTCTTGCATATGACTCATAGAAATAGTAGATAGACTAGCTAGAACTCAAACTTTCACTGTTCTATCTACTATTGATACTATTTATTGAATAGGGAAAAAGTCTTTTCTAAAATGACGTCTTGCATATGACTCATAGAATAGTAGATAGACTAGCTAGAATCAAACTTTCACTGTTCTATCTACTATTGATATCTATTATTGAATAGTGAAAAAGTCTTTTCTAAAATGACGTCTTGCATATGACTCATAGAAATAGTAGATAGGACTAGCTAGAATCAAACTTTCACTGTTCTATCTACTATTGTATCTATTTATTGAATAGTGAAAAAGTCTTTTCTAAAATGACGTCTTGCATATGACTCATAGAAATAGTAGATAGACTAGCTAGAATCAAACTTTCACTGTTCTATCTACTATTGATATCTATTTATTGAATAGTGAAAAAGTCTTTTCTAAAATGACGTCTTGCATATGACTCATAGAAATAGTAGATAGACTAGCTAGAATCAAACTTTCACTGTTCTATCTACTATTGATATCTATTTATTGAATAGTGAAAAAGTCTTTTCTAAAATGACGTCTTGCATATGACTCATAGAAATAGTAGATAGACTAGCTAGAATCAAACTTTCACTGTTCTATCTACTATGATATCTATTTATTGAATAGTGAAAACGTCTTTTCTAAAATGACGTCTTGCATATGACTCATAGAAATAGTAGATAGACTAGCTAGAATCAAACTTTTCACTGTTCTATCTACTATTGATATCTATTTATTGAATAGTGAAAAAGTCTTTTCTAAAATGACGTCTTGCATATGACTCATAGAAATAGTAGATAGACTAGCTAGAATCAAACTTTCACTGTTCTATCTACTATTGATATCTATTTATTGAATAGTGAAAAAGTCTTTTCTAAAATGACGTCTTGCATATGACTCATAGAAATAGTAGATAGACTAGCTAGAATCAAACTTTCACTGTTCTATCTACTATTGATATCTATTTATTGAATAGTGAAAAAGTCTTTTCTAAAATGACGTCTTGCATATGACTCATAGAAATAGTAGATAGACTAGCTAGAATCAAACTTTCACTGTTCTATCTACTATTGATATCTATTTATTGAATAGTGAAAAAGTCTTTTCTAAAATGACGTCTTGCATATGACTCATAGAAATAGTAGATAGACTAGCTAGAATCAAACTTTCACTGTTCTATCGACTATTGATATCTATTTATTGAATAGTGAAAAAGTCTTTTCTAAAATGACGTCTTGCATATGACTCATAGAAATAGTAGATAGACTAGCTAGAATCAAACTTTCACTGTTCTATCTACTATTGATATCTATTTATTGAATAGTGAAAAAGTCTTTTTCTAAAATGACGTCTTGCATATGACTCATAGAATAGTAGTTAGACTAGCTAGAATCAAACTTTCACTGTTCTATCTACTATTGATATCTATTTATTGAATAGTGAAAAAGTCTTTTCTAAAATGACGTCTTGCATATGACTCATAGAAATAGTAGATAGACTAGCTAGAATCAAACTTTCACTGTTCTATCTACTATTGATATCTATTTATTGAATAGTGAAAAGTCTTTTCTAAAATGACGTCTTGCATATGACTCATAGAAATAGTAGATAGACTAGCTAGAATCAAACTTTCACTGTTCTATCTACTATTGATATCTATTTATTGAATAGTGAAAAGTCTTTTCTAAAATGACGTCTTGCATATGACTCATAGAAATAGTAGATAGACTAGCTAGAATCAAACTTTCACTGTTCTATCTACTATTGATATCTATTTATTGAATAGTGAAAAAGTCTTTTCTAAAATGACGTCTTGCATATGACTCATAGAAATAGTAGATAGACTAGCTAGAATCAAACTTTCACTGTTCTATCTACTATTGATATCTATTTATTGAATAGTGAAAAAGTCTTTTCTAAAATGACGTCTTGCATATGACTCATAGAAATAGTAGATAGACTAGCTAGAATCAAACTTTCACTGTTCTATCTACTATTGATATCTATTTATTGAATAGTGAAAAAGTCTTTTCTAAAATGACGTCTTGCATATGACTCATAGAAATAGTAGATAGACTAGCTAGAATCAAACTTTCACTGTTCTATCTACTATTGATATCTATTTATTGAATAGTGAAAAAGTCTTTTCTAAATGACGTCTTGCATATGACTCATAGAAATAGTAGATAGACTAGCTAGAATCAAACTTTCACTGTTCTATCTACTATTGATATCTATTTATTGAATAGTGAAAAAGTCTTTTCTAAAATGACGCTTGCATATGACTCATAGAAATAGTAGATAGACTAGCTAGAATCAAACTTTCACTGTTCTATCTACTATTGATATCTATTTATTGAATAGTGAAAAAGTCTTTTCTAAAATGACGTCTTGCATATGACTCATAGAAATAGTAGATAGACTAGCTAGAATCAAACTTTCACTGTTCTATCTACTATTGATATCTATTTATTGAATAGTGAAAAAGTATTTTCTAAAATGACGTCTTGCATATGACTCATAGAAATAGAGATAGACTAGCTAGAATCAAACTTTCACTGTTCTATCTACTATTGATATCTATTTATTGAATAGTGAAAAAGTCTTTTCTAAAATGACGTCTTGCATATGACTCATAGAAATAGTAGATAGACTAGCTAGAATCAAACTTTCACTGTTCTATCTTACTATTGATATCTATTTATTGATAGTGAAAAAGTCTTTTCTAAAATGAAGTCTTGCATATGACTCATAGAAATAGTAGATAGACTAGCTAGAATCAAACTTTCACTGTTCTATCTACTATTGATATCTATTTATTGAATAGTGAAAAAGTCTTTTCTAAAATGACGTCTTGCATATGACTCATAGAAATAGTAGATAGACTAGCTAGAATCAAACTTTCACTGTTCTATCTACTATTGAAATCTATTTATTGAATAGTGAAAAAGTCTTTTCTAAAATGAAGTCTTGCATATGACTCATAGAAATAGTAGATAGACTAGCTAGAATCAAACTTTCACTGTTCTATCTACTATTGATATCTATTTATTGAATAGTGAAAAAGTCTTTTCTAAAATGACGTCTTGCATATGACTCATAGAATAGTAGATAGACTAGCTTAGAATCAAACTTTCACTGTTCTATCTACTATTGATATCTATTTATTGAATAGTGAAAAAGTCTTTTCTAAAATGACGTTCTTGCATATGACTCATAGAAATAGTAGATAGACTAGCTAGAATCAAACTTTCACTGTTCTATCTACTATTGATATCTATTTATTGAATAGTGAAAAAGTCTTTTCTAAAATGACGTCTTGCATATGACTCATAGAAATAGTAGATAGACTAGCTAGAATCAAACTTTCACTGTTTCTATCTACTATTGATATCTATTTATTGAATAGTGAAAAAGTCTTTTCTAAAATGACGTCTTGCATATGACTCATAGAAATAGTAGATAGACTAGCTAGAATCAAACTTTCACTGTTCTATCTACTATTGATATCTATTTATTGAATAGTGAAAAAGTCTTTTCTAAAATGACGTCTTGCATATGACTCATAGAAATAGTAGATAGACTAGCTAGAATCAAACTTTCACTGTTCTATCTACTATTGATATCTATTTATTGAATAGTGAAAAAGTCTTTTCTAAAATGACGTCTTGCATATGACTCATAGAAATAGTAGATAGACTAGCTAGAATCAAACTTTCACTGTTCTATCTACTATTGATATCTATTTATTGAATAGTGAAAAAGTCTTTTCTAAAATGACGTCTTGCATATGACTCATAGAAATAGTAGATAGACTAGCTAGAATCAAACTTTCACTGTTCTATCTACTATTGATATCTATTTATTGACTAGTGAAAAGTCTTTTCTAAAATGACGTCTTGCATATGACTCATAGAAATAGTAGATAGACTAGCTAGAATCAAACTTTCACTGTTCTATCTACTATTGATATCTATTTATTGAATAGTGAAAAAGTCTTTTCTAAAATGACGTCTTGCATATGACTCATAGAAATAGTAGATAGACTAGCTAGAATCAAACTTTCACTGTTCTATCTACTATTGATATCTATTTATTGAATAGTGAAAAAGTCTTTTCTAAAATGACGTCTTGCATATGACTCATAGAAATAGTAGATAGACTAGCTAGAATCAAACTTTCACTGATCTATCTACTATTGATATCTATTTATTGAATAGTGAAAAAGTCTTTTCTAAAATGACGTCTTGCATATGACTCATAGAAATAGTAGATAGACTAGCTAGAATCAAACTTTCACTGTTCTATCTACTATTGATATCTATTTATTGAATAGTGAAAAAGTCTTTTCTAAAATGACGTCTTGCATATGACTCATAGAAATAGTAGATAGACTAGCTAGAATCAAACTTTCACTGTTCTATCTACTATTGATATCTAATTATTGAATAGTGAAAAAGTCTTTTCTAAAATGACGTCTTGCATATGACTCATAGAAATAGTAGATAGACTAGCTAGAATCAAACTTCACTGTTCTATCTACTATTGATATCTATATTTTGAATAGTGAAAAAAGTCTTTTCTTAAAATGACGTCTTGCATATGACTCATAGAAATAGTAGATAGACTAGCTAGAATCAAACTTTCACTGTTCTATCTACTATTGATATCTATTTATTGAATAGTGAAAAAGTCTTTTCTAAATGACGTCTTGCATATGACTCATAGAAATGTAGATAGACTAGCTAGAATCAAACTTTCACTGTTCTATCTACTATTGATATCTATTATTGAATAGTGAAAAAGTCGTTTCTAAAATGACGTCTTGCATATGACTCATAGAATAGTAGAGACTAGCTAGAATCAAACTTTCACTGTTCTATCTACTATTGATATCTATTATTGAATAGTGAAAAAGTCCTTTCTAAAATGACGTCTTGCATATGACTCATAGAAATAGTAGATAGACTAGCTAGAATCAAACTTTCACTGTTCTATCTACTATTGATATCTATTTATTGAATAGTGAAAAAGTCTTTTCTAAAATGACGTCTTGCATATGACTCATAGAAATAGTAGATAGACTAGCTAGAATCAAACTTTCACTGTCTATCTACTATTGATATCTATTTATTGAATAGTGAAAAAGTCTTTCTTAAATGACGTCTTGCATATGACTCATAGAAATAGTAGATAGACTAGCTAGAATCAAACTTTCACTGTTCTATCTACTATTGATATCTATTTATTGAATAGTGAAAAAGTCTTTTCTAAATGACGTCTTGCATATGACTCATAGAAATAGTAGAAGACTAGCTAGAATCAAACTTTCACTGTTCTATCTACTATTGATATCTATTTATTGAATAGTGAAAAAGTCTTTTCTAAAATGACGTCTTGCATATGACTCATAGAATAGTAGATAGACTAGCTAGAATCAACTTTCACTGTTCTATCTACTATTGATATCTATTTATTGAATAGTGAAAAAGTCTTTTCTAAAAATGACGTCTTGCATATGACTCATAGAAATAGTAGATAGACTAGCTAGAATCAAACTTTCACTGTTCTATCTACTATTGATATCTATTTATTGAATAGTGAAAAAGTCTTTTCTAAAAGACGTCTTGCATATGCTCATAGAAATAGTAGATAGACTAGCTAGAATCAAACTTTCACTGTTCTATCTACTATTGATATCTATTTATTGAATAGTGAAAACGTCTTTTCTAAATGACGTCTTGCATATGACTCATAGAAATAGTAGATAGACTAGCTAGAATCAACTTCACTGTTCTATCTACTATTGATATCTATTTATTGAATAGTGAAAAAGTCTTTTCTAAAAAGGACGTCTTGCATATGACGTCAAGAATAGTAGATAGACTAGCTAGATCAAACTTTCACTGTTCTATCTATATTGATATCTATTTATTGAATAGTGAAAAAGTTCAATAATAGATATCAATAGTAGATAGAACAGTGAAAGTTTGATTCTAGCTAGTCTATCTACTATTTCTATTGAGTCATATGCAAGACGTCATTTTAGAAAAGACTTTTTCACTTATTCAATAAATAGTATCAATAGTAGATAGAACAGTGAAAGTTTGATTCTAGCTAGTCTATCTACTATTTCCTATGAGTCATATGCAAGACGTCATTTTAGAAAAGACTTTTCACTATTCAATAAAAGATATCAATAGTAGATAGAACAGTGAAGTTTGATTCTAGCTAGTCTATCTACTATTTTCTATGAGTCATATGCAAGACGTCATTTTAGAAAAGACTTTTTCACTATTCAATAAATAGATATCAATAGTAGATAGAACAGTGAAAGTTTGATTCTAGCTAGTCTATCTACTATTTCTATGAGTCATATGCAAGACGTCATTTTAGAAAAGACTTTTTCACTATTCAATAAATAGATATCAATAGTAGATAGAACAGTGAAAGTTTGATTCTAGCTAGTCTATCTACTATTTCTATGAGTCATAGGCAAGACGTCATTTTAGAAAAGACTTTTCACTATTCAATAAATAGATATCAATAGTAGATAGAACAGTGAAAGTTTGATTCTAGCTAGTCTATCTACTATTTCTATGAGTCATATGCAAGACGTCATTTTAGAAAAGACTTTTTCACTATTCAATAAATAGATATCAATAGTAGATAGAACAGTGAAAGTTTGATTCTAGCTAGTCTATCTACTATTTCTATGAGTCATATGCAAGACGTCATTTTAGAAAGACTTTTTCACTATTCAATAAATAGATATCAATAGTAGATAGAACAGTGAAAGTTTGATTCTAGCTAGTCTATCTACTTTTCTAGAGTCAAATGCAGACGTCATTTTAGAAAAGACTTTTCACTATTCAATAAATAGATATCAATAGTAGATAGAACATGAAAGTTTGATTCTAGCTAGTCTATCTACTATTTCTATGAGTCATATGCAAGACGTCATTTTAGAAAAGACTTTTTCACTATTCAATAAATAGATATCAATAGTAGATAGAACAGTGAAAGTTTGATTCTAGCTAGTCTATCTACTATTCTATGAGCATATGCAAGACGTCATTTTAGAAAAGACTTTTTCACTATTCAATAAATAGATATCAATAGTAGATAGAACAGTGAAAGTTTGATTCTAGCTAGTCTATCTACTATTTCTATGAGTCATATGCAAGACGTCATTTTAGAAAAGACTTTTTCACTATTCAATAAATAGATATCAATAGTAGATAGAACAGTGAAAGTTTGATTCTAGCTAGTCTATCTACTTTTCTATGAGTCATATGCAAGACGTCATTTTAGAAAAGACTTTTTCACTATTCAATAAATAGATATCAATAGTAGATAGAACAGTGAAAGTTTGATTCTAGCTAGTCTATCTACTATTTCTATGAGTCATATGCAAGACGTCATTTTAG
This sequence comes from Artemia franciscana, assembly GCF_032884065.1. Taxonomy (NCBI): domain Eukaryota; kingdom Metazoa; phylum Arthropoda; class Branchiopoda; order Anostraca; family Artemiidae; genus Artemia; species Artemia franciscana. Next base: position 27,912 of record NW_027064085.1, read on the forward strand.
AAAAGGACTTTTTCACTATTCAATAAATAGATATCAATAGTAGATAGAACAGTGAAAGTTTGATTCTAGCTAGTCTATCTACTATTTCTATGAGTCATATGCAAGGACGTCATTTTAGGAAAGACTTTTCACTATTCAATAATAGATATCAATAGTAGATAGAAAGTGAAAGTTTGTTCTAGCTAGTCTATCTACTATTTCTATGAGTCATATGCAAGACGTCATTTTAGAAAAGACTTTTTTCACTATTCATACATAGATATCAATAGTAGATAGAACAGTGAAAGTTGATTCTAGCTAGTCTATCTACTATTTCTATGAGTCATATGCAATACGTCATTTAGAAAATGACTTTTTC
>NW_027064086.1:0-28267 GCF_032884065.1 Artemia franciscana
ATGTGCAATCATAAAATTGTCTAATATCTTCATTTTTTCAACATACGTAGTTATTACCCTCGAAAACTAAAACTTTTGAAATAGGAAAAGAGCCTTTAATCACATTCTTTACCATGTGCAATCATAAAATAGTCTAATATCTTCATTTTTTCAACATACGTAGCTATTACCCTCGAAAACTAAAACTTTTGAAATAGGAAAAGAGCCTTTAATCACATTCTTTATCATGTGCAATCATAAAATTGTCTAATATCTTCATTTTTTCCACAGACAAAGCTCTTACTCCCGAAAACTAAAACTTTTGAAATAGGAAAAGAGCCTTTAATCACATTCTTTACCATGTGCAATCATAAAATTGTCTAATATCTTCATTTTTTCAACATACGTAGCTATTACCCTCGAAAACTAAAACTTTTGAAATAGGAAAAGAGCCTTTAATCACATTCTTTACCATGTGCAATCATAAAATTGTCTAATATCTTCATTTTTTCAACATACGTAGTTATTACCCTCGAAAACTAAAACTTTTGAAATAGGAAAAGAGCCTTTAATCACATTCTTTACCATGTGCAATCATAAAATAGTCTAATATCTTCATTTTTTCAACATACGTAGCTATTACCCTCGAAAACTAAAACTTTTGAAATAGGAAAAGAGCCTTTAATCACATTCTTTATCATGTGCAATCATAAAATTGTCTAATATCTTCATTTTTTCCACAGACAAAGCTCTTACTCCCGAAAACTAAAACTTTTGAAATAGGAAAAAAGCCTTTAATCACATTCTTTACCATGTGCAATCATAAAATTGTCTAATATCTTCATTTTTTCAACATACGTAGCTATTACCCTCGAAAACTAAAACTTTTGAAATAGGAAAAGAGCCTTTAATCACATTCTTTACCATTTGCAATCATAAAATAGTCTAATATCTTCATTTTTTCAATATAGGTAGCTATTACCCTCGAAAACTAAAACTTTTGACATAGGAAAAGAGCCTTTAATCACATTCTTTACCATTTGCAATCATAAAATAGTCTAATATCTTCATTTTTTCAACATAGGTAGCTATTACCCTCGAAAAATAAAACTTTTGACATAGGAAAAGAGCCTTTAATCACATTCTTTACCATTTGCAATGATAAAATAGTCTAATATCGTCATTTTTTCAACATACATAGCTATTACCCTCGAAAACTAAAACTTTTGAAATAGGAAAAGGGCCTTGAATCACATTTTTTACCATTTGCAATCATAAAATTGTCTAATATCTTCATTTTTTCAACATACTTAGCTATTACCCTCGAAAACTAAAACTTTTGAAATAGGAAAAGAGCCTTTAATCACATTCTTTACCATGTGCAATCATAAAATAGTCTAATATCTTCATTTTTTCTACATACGTAGCTATTACCCTTGAAAACTAAAACTTTTGAAATAGAAGAAGAGCCTTGAATAGGAAAACTAAAACTTTTGAAATAGGAAAAGAGCCTTTAATCACATTCTTTACCATTTGCAATCATAAAATAGTCTAATATCTTCATTTTTTCAACATACGTAGCTATTACCCTCGAAAACTAAAACTTTTGACATAGGAAAAGAGCCTTTAATCACATTCTTTACTATTTACAATCATAAAATAGGCTAATATCTTCATTTTTTCACCATACGTAGCTATTAATCTCGAAAACAAAAACTTTTGAAATAGGAAAAGAGCCTTTAATCACATTCTTTACCATGTGCAATCATAAAATAGTCTAATATCTTCATTTTTTCAACATACGTAGCTATTACCCTCAAAAACTAAAACTTTTGAAATATGAAAAGAGCCTTTAATCACTTCTTTACCATGTGCAATCATAAAATAGTCTAATATCTTCATTTTTTCAACATACGTAGCTATTACCCTCGGAAACTAAAACTTTTGACGTAGGAAAAGAGCCTTTAATCACATTCTTTAACATTTGCAATCATAAAATAGTCTAATATCTTCATTTTTTCAACATACGTAGCTATTACCCTCGAAAACTAAAACTTTTGACATAGGAAAAGAGCCTTTAATCATATTCTTTACCATTTGCAATCATAAAGTAGTCTAATATCTTCATTTTTTCAACATACGTAGCTATTACCCTCGAAAACTAAAACTTTTGAAATAGGAAAAGAGCCTTTAATCACATTCTTTACCATGTGCAATCATAAAATAGTCTAATATCTTCATTTTTTCAACATACATAGCTATTACCCTCTAAAACTAAAACTTTTGAAATAGGAAAAGAGCCTTTAATCACATTCTTTACCATTTGCAATCATAAAATTGTCTAATATCTTCATTTTTTCAACATACGTAGCTATTTTCAAAATTTTTTCAATTGCAAATGGTAGAGAATGTGATTAAAGGCTCTTTTCCTATTTCAAAAGTTTTAGTTTTCGAGGGTAATAGCTACGTATGTTGAAAAAATGAAGATATTAGACTATTTTATGATTGCAAATGGTAAAGAATGTGATTAAAGGCTATTTTCCTAATTCAAAAGTTTTAATTTTCGAGGGTAATAGCTACGTATGTTGAAAAAATGGAGATATTAGACAATTTTATGATTGTACATGGTAAAGAATGTGATTAAAGGCTCTTTTGACATAGAGCCTTTTGAGCCATTTTTTCAACATACGTAGCTATTATCCTCTAAAACTAAAACTTTTGAAATAGGAAAAGAGCCTTTAATCACATTCTTTACCATGTGCAATCATAAAATAGTCTAATATCTTCATTTTTTCAACATACGTAGCTATTTTCAAAATTTTTTTCATTGCAAATGGTAGAGAATGTGATTAAAGGCTCTTTTCCTATTTCAAAAGTTTTAGTTTTCGAGGGTAATAGCTACGTATGTTGAAAAAATTTCAACATTCTTTACCATGTGCAATCATAAAATATTCTAATATCTTCATTTTTTCAACATACGTAGCTATTACCCTCGAAAACTAAAACTTTTGAAATAGGAAAAGAGCTTTTAATCAAATTCTATACCATGTGCAATCATAAAATTGTCTAATATCTTCATTTTTTCAACGTACGTAGCTATTACCCTCGAAAACTAAAACTTTTGAAATAGGAAAAGAGCCTTTAATCACATTCTTTACCATGTGCAATCATAAAATAGTCTAATATCTTCATTTTTTCAACATACGTAGCTATTACCCTCGAAAACTAAAACTTTTGAAATAGGAAAAGAGCCTTTAATCACATTCTTTACCATGTGCAATCATAAAATAGTCTAATATCTTCATTTATTCAACATACGTAACTATTACCCTCGAAAACTAAAACTTTTGAATTAGGAAAAGAGCCTTTAATCACATTCTTTACCATGTGCAATCATAAAATAGTCTAATATCTTCATTTTTTCAACATACGTAGCTATTACCCTCGAAAACAAAAACTTTTGAAATAGGAAAAGAGCCTTTAATCACATTCTTTACCATGTGCAATCATAAAATTGTCTAATATCTTCATTTTTTCAACATACGTAGCTATTACCCTCGAAAACTAAAACTTTTGAAATAGGAAAAGAGCCTTTAATCACATTCTTTACCATGTGCAATCATAAAATTGTCTAATATCTTCATTTTTTCAACATACGTAGTTATTACCCTCGAAAACTAAAACTTTTGAAATAGGAAAAGAGCCTTTAATCACATTCTTTACCATGTGCAATCATAAAATAGTCTAATATCTTCATTTTTTCAACATACGTAGCTATTACCCTCGAAAACTAAAACTTTTGAAATAGGAAAAGAGCCTTTAATCACATTCTTTATCATGTGCAATCATAAAATTGTCTAATATCTTCATTTTTTCCACAGACAAAGCTCTTACTCCCGAAAACTAAAACTTTTGAAATAGGAAAAGAGCCTTTAATCACATTCTTTACCATGTGCAATCATAAAATTGTCTAATATCTTCATTTTTTCAACATACGTAGCTATTACCCTCGAAAACTAAAACTTTTGAAATAGGAAAAGAGCCTTTAATCACATTCTTTACCATGTGCAATCATAAAATTGTCTAATATCTTCATTTTTTCAACATACGTAGTTATTACCCTCGAAAACTAAAACTTTTGAAATAGGAAAAGAGCCTTTAATCACATTCTTTACCATGTGCAATCATAAAATAGTCTAATATCTTCATTTTTTCAACATACGTAGCTATTACCCTCGAAAACTAAAACTTTTGAAATAGGAAAAGAGCCTTTAATCACATTCTTTATCATGTGCAATCATAAAATTGTCTAATATCTTCATTTTTTCCACAGACAAAGCTCTTACTCCCGAAAACTAAAACTTTTGAAATAGGAAAAAAGCCTTTAATCACATTCTTTACCATTTGCAATCATAAAATTGTCTAATATCTTCATTTTTTCAACATACGTAGCTATTACCCTCGAAAACTAAAACTTTTGACATAGGAAAAGAGCCTTTAATCACATTCTTTACCATGTGCAATCATCAAATAGTCTAATATCTTCATTTTTTCAACATACGTAGCTATTACCCTCGAAAACTAAAACTTTTGAAATAGGAAAAGAGCCTTTAATCACATTCTTTACCATGTGCAATCATAAAATTGTCTAATATCTTGATTTTTTCAACATACGTAGATATTACCCTCGAAAACTAAAACTTTTGAAATAGGAAAAGAGCCTTTAATCACATTCTTTACCATGTGCAATCATAAAATAGTCTAATATCATCATTTTTTCAACATACGTAGCTATTACCCTCGAAAACTAAAACTTTTGAAATAGGTAAAGAGCCTTTAATCACATTTTTTACCATGTGCAATCATAAAATTGTCTAATATCTTCATTTTTTCAACATAGGTAGCTATTACCCTCGAAAACTAAACTTTTGAAATAGGAAAAGAGCCTTTAATCACATGCTTTACCATGTGCAATCATAAAATTGTCTAATATCTTCATTTTTTCAACATACGTAGCTATTACCCTCGGAAACTAAAACTTTTGACGTAGGAAAAGAGCCTTTAATCACATTCTTTAACATTTGCAATCATAAAATAGTCTAATATCTTCATTTTTTCAACATACGTAGCTATTACCCTCGAAAACTAAAACTTTTGACATAGGAAAAGAGCCTTTAATCATATTCTTTACCATTTGCAATCATAAAGTAGTCTAATATCTTCATTTTTTCAACATACGTAGCTATTACCCTCGAAAACTAAAACTTTTGAAATAGGAAAAGAGCCTTTAATCACATTCTTTACCATGTGCAATCATAAAATAGTCTAATATCTTCATTTTTTCAACATACATAGCTATTACCCTCTAAAACTAAAACTTTTGAAATAGGAAAAGAGCCTTTAATCACATTCTTTACCATTTGCAATCATAAAATAGTCTAATATCTTCATTTTTTCAACATACGTAGCTATTTTCAAAATTTTTTCAATTGCAAATGGTAGAGAATGTGATTAAAGGCTCTTTTCCTATTTCAAAAGTTTTAGTTTTCGAGGGTAATAGCTACGTATGTTTAAAAAATGAAGATATTAGACTATTTTATGATTGCAAATGGTAAAGAATGTGATTAAAGGCTATTTTCCTAATTCAAAAGTTTTAATTTTCGAGGGTAATAGCTACGTATGTTGAAAAAATGGAGATATTAGACAATTTTATGATTGTACATGGTAAAGAATGTGATTAAAGGCTCTTTTGACATAGAGCCTTTTGAGCCATTTTTTCAACATACGTAGCTATTATCCTCTAAAACTAAAACTTTTGAAATAGGAAAAGAGCCTTTAATCACATTCTTTACCATGTGCAATCATAAAATAGTCTAATATCTTCATTTTTTCAACATACGTAGCTATTTTCAAAATTTTTTTCATTGCAAATGGTAGAGAATGTGATTAAAGGCTCTTTTCCTATTTCAAAAGTTTTAGTTTTCGAGGGTAATAGCTACGTATGTTGAAAAAATTTCAACATTCTTTACCATGTGCAATCATAAAATATTCTAATATCTTCATTTTTTCAACATACGTAGCTATTACCCTCGAAAACTAAAACTTTTGAAATAGGAAAAGAGCTTTTAATCAAATTCTATACCATGTGCAATCATAAAATTGTCTAATATCTTCATTTTTTCAACGTACGTAGCTATTACCCTCGAAAACTAAAACTTTTGAAATAGGAAAAGAGCCTTTAATCACATTCTTTACCATGTGCAATCATAAAATAGTCTAATATCTTCATTTTTTCAACATACGTAGCTATTACCCTCGAAAACTAAAACTTTTGAAATAGGAAAAGAGCCTTTAATCACATTCTTTACCATGTGCAATCATAAAATAGTCTAATATCTTCATTTATTCAACATACGTAACTATTACCCTCGAAAACTAAAACTTTTGAATTAGGAAAAGAGCCTTTAATCACATTCTTTACCATGTGCAATCATAAAATAGTCTAATATCTTCATTTTTTCAACATACGTAGCTATTACCCTCGAAAACAAAAACTTTTGAAATAGGAAAAGAGCCTTTAATCACATTCTTTACCATGTGCAATCATAAAATTGTCTAATATCTTCATTTTTTCAACATACGTAGCTATTACCCTCGAAAACTAAAACTTTTGACATAGGAAAAGAGCCTTTAATCACGTTCTTTACCATGTGCAATCATAAAATTGTCTAATATCTCCATTTTTTCACATACGTAGCTATTACCCTCGAAAACTAAAACTTTTGAAATAGGAAAAGAGCCTTTAATCACATTCTTTACCATTTGCAATCATAAAATAGTCTAATATCTTTATTTTTTCAACATACATAGCTATTACCCTCGAAAACTAAAACTTTTGACATAGGAAAAGAGCCTTTAATCACATTCTTTACCATGTTACAATCATAAAATAGTCTAATATCTTCATTTTTTCAACATACGTAGCTATTACCCTCGAAAACTAAAACTTTTGAAAAGAGCCTTGAATAGGAAAAGAGCCTTTAATCACATTCTTTACCATTTGCAATCATAAAATAGTCTAATATCTTCATTTTTTCAACATACGTAGCTATTACCCTCGAAAACTAAAACTTTTGAAATAGGAAAAGAGCCTTTAATCACATTCTTTACCATTTGCAATCATAAAATATTCCAATATCTTCATTTTTTTCAACATACGTAGCTATTACCCTCGAAAACTAAAACTTTTGAAATAGGAAAAGAGCCTTTAATCACATTCTTTACCATTTGCAATCATAAAATAGTCTAATATCTTCATTTTTTCAACATACGTAGCTATTACCCTCGAAAACTAAAACTTTTGAAATAGGAAAAGAGCCTTTAATCACATTCTTTACCATGTGCAATCATAAAATAGTCTAATATCTTCATTTTTTCAACATACGTAGCTATTACCCTCGAAAACTAAAACTTTTGAAATAGGAAAAGAGCCTTTAATCACATTCTTTACCATTTGCAATCATAAAATAGTCTAATATCTTCATTTTTTCAACATACGTAGCTATTACCCTCGAAAACTAAAACTTTTGAAATAGGAAAAGAGCCTTTAATCACATTCTTTACCATTTAATCATAAAATAGTCTAATATCTTCATTTTTTCAACATACGTAGCTATTACCCTCGAAAACTAAAACTTTTGAAATAGGAAAAGAGCCTTTAATCACATTCTTTACCATGTGCAATCATAAAATAGTCTAATATCTTCATTTTTTTCAACATACGTAGCTATTACCCTCGAAAACTAAAACTTTTGAAATAGGAAAAGAGCCTTTAATCACATTCTTTACCATTTGCAATCATAAAATAGTCTAATATCTTCATTTTTTCAACATACGTAGCTATTACCCTCGAAAACTAAAACTTTTGAAATAGGAAAAGAGCCTTTAATCACATTCTTTACCATTTGCAATCATAAAATAGTCTAATATCTTCATTTTTTCAACATACGTAGCTATTACCCTCGAAAACTAAAACTTTTGAAATAGGAAAAGAGCCTTTAATCACATTCTTTACCATGTGCAATCATAAAATAGTCTAATATCTTCATTTTTTCAACATACGTAGCTATTACCCTTGAAAACTAAAACTTTTGAAATACAATAGGACTATTTTGAAATAGGAAAAGAGCCTTTAATCACATTCTTTACCATTTGCAATCATAAAATAGTCTAATATCTTCATTTTTTCAACATACGTAGCTATTACCCTCGAAAACTAAAACTTTTGAAATAGGAAAAGAGCCTTTAATCACATTCTTTACCATTTACAATCATAAAATAGTCTAATATCTTCATTTTTTCAACATACGTAGCTATTACCCTCGAAAACTAAAACTTTTGAAATAGGAAAAGAGCCTTTAATCACATTCTTTACCATGTGCAATCATAAAATAGTCTAATATCTTCATTTTTTCAACATACGTAGCTATTACCCTCGAAAACTAAAACTTTTGAAATAGGAAAAGAGCCTTTAATCACATTCTTTACCATGTGCAATCATAAAATAGTCTAATATCTTCATTTTTTCAACATACGTAGCTATTACCCTCGAAAACTAAAACTTTTGAAATAGGAAAAGAGCCTTTAATCACATTCTTTACCATTTGCAATCATAAAATTGTCTAATATCTTCATTTTTTCAACATACGTAGCTATTACCCTCGAAAACTAAAACTTTTGAAATAGGAAAAGAGCCTTTAATCACATTCTTTACCATGTGCAATCATAAAATTGTCTAATATCTTCATTTTTTCAACATACGTAGCTATTACCCTCGAAAACTAAAACTTTTGAAATAGGAAAAGAGCCTTTAATCACATTCTTTACCATTTGCAATCATAAAATAGTCTAATATCTTCATTTTTTCAACATACGTAGCTATTACCCTCGAAAACTAAAACTTTTGACATAGGAAAAGAGCCTTTAATCACATTCTTTACCATTGCAATCATAAAATAGTCTAATATCTTCATTTTTTCAACATACGTAGCTATTACCCTCGAAAACTAAAACTTTTGAAATAGGAAAAGAGCCTTTAATCACATTCTTTACCATGTGCAATCATAAAATAGTCTAATATCTTCATTTTTTCAACATACGTAGCTATTACCCTCGAAAACTAAAACTTTTGAAATAGGAAAAGAGCCTTTAATCACATTCTTTACCATTTGCAATCATAAAATTGTCTAATATCTTCATTTTTTCAACATACGTAGCTATTACCCTCGAAAACTAAAACTTTTGAAATAGGAAAAGAGCCTTTAATCACATTCTTTACCATGTGCAATCATAAAATAGTCTAATATCTTCATTTTTTCAACATACGTAGCTATTACCCTCGAAAACTAAAACTTTTGAAATAGGAAAAGAGCCTTTAATCACATTCTTTACCATTTGCAATCATAAAATTGTCTAATATCTTCATTTTTTCAACATACGTAGCTATTACCCTCGAAAACTAAAACTTTTGACATAGGAAAAGAGCCTTTAATCACATTCTTTACCATTTGCAATCATAAAATAGTCTAATATCTTCATTTTTTCAACATACGTAGCTATTACCCTCGAAAACTAAAACTTTTGAAATAGGAAAAGAGCCTTTAATCACATTCTTTACCATTTGCAATCATAAAATAGTCTAATATCTTCATTTTTTCAACATACGTAGCTATTACCCTCGAAAACTAAAACTTTTGAAATAGGAAAAGAGCCTTTAATCACATTCTTTACCATTTGCAATCATAAAATAGTCTAATATCTTCATTTTTTCAACATACGTAGCTATTACCCTCGAAAACTAAAACTTTTGAAATAGGAAAAGAGCCTTTAATCACATTCTTTACCATGTGCAATCATAAAATAGTCTAATATCTTCATTTTTTCAACATACGTAGCTATTACCCTCGAAAACTAATAGGACTTTTGAAATAGGAAAAGAGCCTTTAATCACATTCTTTACCATTTGCAATCATAAAATAGTCTAATATCTTCATTTTTTCAACATACGTAGCTATTACCCTCGAAAACTAAAACTTTTGAAATAGGAAAAGAGCCTTTAATCACATTCTTTACTATGTTACAATCATAAAATTGTCTAATATCTTCATTTTTTCACATACGTAGCTATTACTCGAAAACTAAAACTTTTGAAATAGGAAAAGAGCCTTTAATCACATTCTTTACCATTTGCAATCATAAAATAGTCTAATATCTTCATTTTTTCAACATACGTAGCTATTACCCTCGAAAACTAAAACTTTTGAAATAGAAAAGAGCCTTTAATCACATTCTTTACCATGTGCAATCATAAAATAGTCTAATATCTTCATTTTTTCAACATATGTAGCTATTACCCTCGAAAACTAAAACTTTTGAAATAGGAAAAGAGCCTTTAATCACATTCTTTACCATGTGCAATCATAAAATTGTCTAATATCTTCATTTTTTCAACATACGTAGCTATTACCCTCGGAAACTAAAACTTTTGACGTAGGAAAAGAGCCTTTAATCACATTCTTTAACATTTGCAATCATAAAATAGTCTAATATCTTCATTTTTTCAACATACGTAGCTATTACCCTCGAAAACTAAAACTTTTGACATAGGAAAAGAGCCTTTAATCATATTCTTTACCATTTGCAATCATAAAATAGTCTAATATCTTCATTTTTTCAACATACGTAGCTATTACCCTCGAAAACTAAAACTTTTGAAATAGGAAAAGAGCCTTTAATCACATTCTTTACCATGTGCAATCATAAAATAGTCTAATATCTTCATTTTTTCAACATACATAGCTATTACCCTCTAAAACTAAAACTTTTGAAATAGGAAAAGAGCCTTTAATCACATTCTTTACCATTTGCAATCATAAAATAGTCTAATATCTTCATTTTTTCAACATACGTAGCTATTTTCAAAATTTTTTCAATTGCAAATGGTAGAGAATGTGATTAAAGGCTCTTTTCCTATTTCAAAAGTTTTAGTTTTCGAGGGTAATAGCTACGTATGTTTAAAAAATGAAGATATTAGACTATTTTATGATTGCAAATGGTAAAGAATGTGATTAAAGGCTATTTTCCTAATTTAAAAGTTTTAATTTTCGAGGGTAATAGCTACGTATGTTGAAAAAATGGAGATATTAGACAATTTTATGATCAACATACGTAGCTATTACCCTCTAAAACTAAAACTAAAACTTTTGAAATAGGAAAAGAGCCTTTAATCACATTCTTTACCATGTGCAATCATAAAATAGTCTAATATCTTCATTTTTTCAACATACGTAGCTATTTTCAAAATTTTTTCCATTGCAAATGGTAGAGAATGTGATTAAAGGCTCTTTTCCTATTTCAAAAGTTTTAGTTTTCGAGGGTAATAGCTACGTATGTTGAAAAAATTTCAACATTCTTTACCATGTGCAATCATAAAATATTCTAATATCTTCATTTTTTCAACATACGTAGCTATTACCCTCGAAAACTAAAACTTTTGAAATAGGAAAAGAGCTTTTAATCAAATTCTATACCATGTGCAATCATAAAATTGTCTAATATCTTCATTTTTTCAACGTACGTAGCTATTACCCTCGAAAACTAAAACTTTTGAAATAGGAAAAGAGCCTTTAATCACATTCTTTACCATGTGCAATCATAAAATAGTCTAATATCTTCATTTTTTCAACATACGTAGCTATTACCCTCGAAAACTAAAACTTTTGAAATAGGAAAAGAGCCTTTAATCACATTCTTTACCATGTGCAATCATAAAATAGTCTAATATCTTCATTTATTCAACATACGTAACTATTACCCTCGAAAACTAAAACTTTTGAATTAGGAAAAGAGCCTTTAATCACATTCTTTACCATGTGCAATCATAAAATAGTCTAATATCTTCATTTTTTCAACATACGTAGCTATTACCCTCGAAAACAAAAACTTTTGAAATAGGAAAAGAGCCTTTAATCACATTCTTTACCATGTGCAATCATAAAATTGTCTAATATCTTCATTTTTTCAACATACGTAGCTATTACCCTCGAAAACTAAAACTTTTGACATAGGAAAAGAGCCTTTAATCACGTTCTTTACCATGTGCAATCATAAAATTGTCTAATATCTCCATTTTTTCAACATACGTAGCTATTACCCTCGAAAACTAAAACTTTTGAAATAGGAAAAGAGCCTTTAATCACATTCTTTACCATTTGCAATCATAAAATAGTCTAATATCTTTATTTTTTCAACATACATAGCTATTACCCTCGAAAACTAAAACTTTTGACATAGGAAAAGAGCCTTAAATCACATTCTTTACCATTTACAATCATAAAATAGTCTAATATCTTCATTTTTTCAACATACGTAGCTATTACCCTCGAAAACTAAAACTTCTGAAATATGAAAAGAGCCTTGAATAGGAAAACTAAAACTTTTGAAATAGCAAAAGAGCCTTTAATCACATTCTTTACCATTTGCAATCATAAAATAGTCTAATATCTTCATTTTTTCAACAAACTTAGCTATTACCCTCGAAAACTAAAACTTTTGAAATAGGAAAAGAGCCTTTAATCACATTCTTTACCATTTGCAATCATAAAATAGTCCAATATCTTCATTTTTTTCAACATACGTAGCTATTACCCTCGAAAACTAAAACTTTTGACATAGGAAAAGAGCCTTTAATCACATTCTTTACCATTTTCAATCAAAAAATAGTCTAATATCTTCATTTTTTCACCATACGTAGCTATTAACCTCGAAAACTAAAACTTTTGAAATAGGAAAAGAGCCTTTAATCACATTCTTTACCATGTGCAATCATAAAATAGTCTAATATCTTCATTTTTTCAACATACGTAGCTATTACCCTCGAAAACTAAGACTTTTGAAATATGAAAAGAGCCTTTAATCACCTTCTTTACCATTTGCAATCATAAAATAGTCTAATATCTTCATTTTTTCAACATACGTAGCTATTACCCTCGAAAACTAAAACTTTTGAAATAGGAAAAGAGCCTTTAATCACATTCTTTACCATGTGGAATCATAAAATTGTCTAATATCTTCATTTTTTTAACATACGTAGCTATTACCCTCGAAAACTAAAACTTTTGAAATAGGAAAAGAGCGTTTAATCACATTCTTTACCATGTGCAATCATAAAATTGTCTAATATCTTCATTTTTTTCAACATACGTAGCTAATACCCTCGAAAACTAAAACTTTTGACATAGGAAAAGAGCCTTTAATCACATTCTTTACCATGTGCAATCATAAAATTGTCTAATATTTTCATTTTCTCAACATACGTAGCTATTACCCCCGAAAACTAAAACTTTTGAAATAGGAAAATACCCTTTAATCACATTCTTAACCATTTGCAATTATAAAATAGTCTAATATGTTCATTTTTTCAACATACGTAGCTATTACCCTCGAAAACTAAAACTTTTGAAATAGGAAAAGAGCCCTTTAATCACATTCTTTACCATTTGCAATCATAAAATAGTCTAATATCTTCATTTTTTCAACATACGTAGCTATTACCCTTGAAAACTAAAACTTTTGAAATAGGAGAAGAGCCTTGAATAGGAAAACTAAAACTTTTGAAATAGGAAAAGAGCCTTTAATCACATTCTTTACCATTTGCAATCATAAAATAGTCTAATATCTTCATTTTTTCAACATACGTAGCTATTACCCTCGAAAACTAAAACTTTTGACATAGGAAAAGAGCCTTTAATCACATTCTTTACTATTTACAATCATAAAATAGGCTAATATCTTCATTTTTTCACCATACGTAGCTATTAATCTCGAAAACAAAAACTTTTGAAATAGGAAAAGAGCCTTTAATCACATTCTTTACCATGTGCAATCATAAAATAGTCTAATATCTTCATTTTTTCAACATACGTAGCTATTACCCTCAAAAACTAAAACTTTTGAAATATGAAAAGAGCCTTTAATCACTTCTTTACCATGTGCAATCATAAAATAGTCTAATATCTTCATTTTTTCAACATATGTAGCTATTACCCTCGAAAACTAAAACTTTCGAAATAGGAAAAGAGCCTTTAATCACATTCTTTACCATTTGCAATCATAAAATTGTCTAATATCTTCATTTTTTCAACATACGTAGCTATTACCCTCGAAAACTAAAACTTTTGACATAGGAAAAGAGCCTTTAATCACATTCTTTACCATGTGCAATCATAAAATAGTCTAATATCTTCATTTTTTCAACATACGTAGCTATTACCCTCGAAAACTAAAACTTTTGAAATAGGAAAAGAGCCTTTAATCACATTCTTTACCATGTGCAATCATAAAATTGTCTAATATCTTCATTTTTTCAACATACGTAGCTATTACCCTCGAAAACTAAAACTTTTGAAATAGGAAAAGAGCCTTTAATCACATTCTTTACCATGTGCAATCATAAAATTGTCTAATATCTTCATTTTTTCAACATACGTAGTTATTACCCTCGAAAACTAAAACTTTTGAAATAGGAAAAGAGCCTTTAATCACATTCTTTACCATGTGCAATCATAAAATAGTCTAATATCTTCATTTTTTCAACATACGTAGCTATTACCCTCGAAAACTAAAACTTTTGAAATAGGAAAAGAGCCTTTAATCACATTCTTTATCATGTGCAATCATAAAATTGTCTAATATCTTCATTTTTTCCACAGACAAAGCTCTTACTCCCGAAAACTAAAACTTTTGAAATAGGAAAAAAGCCTTTAATCACATTCTTTACCATGTGCAATCATAAAATTGTCTAATATCTTCATTTTTTCAACATACGTAGCTATTACCCTCGAAAACTAAAACTTTTGAAATAGGAAAAGAGCCTTTAATCACATTCTTTACCATTTGCAATCATAAAATAGTCTAATATCTTCATTTTTTCAATATAGGTAGCTATTACCCTCGAAAACTAAAACTTTTGACATAGGAAAAGAGCCTTTAATCACATTCTTTACCATTTGCAATCATAAAATAGTCTAATATCTTCATTTTTTCAACATAGGTAGCTATTACCCTCGAAAAATAAAACTTTTGACATAGGAAAAGAGCCTTTAATCACATTCTTTACCATTTGCAATGATAAAATAGTCTAATATCGTCATTTTTTCAACATACATAGCTATTACCCTCGAAAACTAAAACTTTTGAAATAGGAAAAGGGCCTTGAATCACATTTTTTACCATTTGCAATCATAAAATTGTCTAATATCTTCATTTTTTCAACATACTTAGCTATTACCCTCGAAAACTAAAACTTTTGAAATAGGAAAAGAGCCTTTAATCACATTCTTTACCATGTGCAATCATAAAATAGTCTAATATCTTCATTTTTTCAACATACGTAGCTATTACCCTCGAAAACTAAAACTTTTGAAATAGGAAAAGAGCCTTTAATCACATTCTTTACCATTTGCAATCATAAAATAGTCTAATATCTTCATTTTTTCTACATACGTAGCTATTACCCTTGAAAACTAAAACTTTTGAAATAGAAGAAGAGCCTTGAATAGGAAAACTAAAACTTTTGAAATAGGAAAAGAGCCTTTAATCACATTCTTTACCATTTGCAATCATAAAATAGTCTAATATCTTCATTTTTTCAACATACGTAGCTATTACCCTCGAAAACTAAAACTTTTGACATAGGAAAAGAGCCTTTAATCACATTCTTTACTATTTACAATCATAAAATAGGCTAATATCTTCATTTTTTCACCATACGTAGCTATTAATCTCGAAAACAAAAACTTTTGAAATAGGAAAAGAGCCTTTAATCACATTCTTTACCATGTGCAATCATAAAATAGTCTAATATCTTCATTTTTTCAACATACGTAGCTATTACCCTCAAAAACTAAAACTTTTGAAATATGAAAAGAGCCTTTAATCACTTCTTTACCATGTGCAATCATAAAATAGTCTAATATCTTCATTTTTTCAACATATGTAGCTATTACCCTCGAAAACTAAAACTTTCGAAATAGGAAAAGAGCCTTTAATCACATTCTTTACCATTTGCAATCATAAAATTGTCTAATATCTTCATTTTTTCAACATACGTAGCTATTACCCTCGAAAACTAAAACTTTTGACATAGGAAAAGAGCCTTTAATCACATTCTTTACCATGTGCAATCATCAAATAGTCTAATATCTTCATTTTTTCAACATACGTAGCTATTACCCTCGAAAACTAAAACTTTTGAAATAGGAAAAGAGCCTTTAATCACATTCTTTACCATGTGCAATCATAAAATTGTCTAATATCTTGATTTTTTCAACATACGTAGATATTACCCTCGAAAACTAAAACTTTTGAAATAGGAAAAGAGCCTTTAATCACATTCTTTACCATGTGCAATCATAAAATAGTCTAATATCATCATTTTTTCAACATACGTAGCTATTACCCTCGAAAACTAAAACTTTTGAAATAGGTAAAGAGCCTTTAATCACATTTTTTACCATGTGCAATCATAAAATTGTCTAATATCTTCATTTTTTCAACATAGGTAGCTATTACCCTCGAAAACTAAAACTTTTGAAATAGGAAAAGAGCCTTTAATCACATGCTTTACCATGTGCAATCATAAAATTGTCTAATATCTTCATTTTTTCAACATACGTAGCTATTACCCTCGGAAACTAAAACTTTTGACGTAGGAAAAGAGCCTTTAATCACATTCTTTAACATTTGCAATCATAAAATAGTCTAATATCTTCATTTTTTCAACATACGTAGCTATTACCCTCGAAAACTAAAACTTTTGACATAGGAAAAGAGCCTTTAATCATATTCTTTACCATTTGCAATCATAAAAGTAGTCTAATATCTTCATTTTTTCAACATACGTAGCTATTACCCTCGAAAACTAAAACTTTTGAAATAGGAAAAGAGCCTTTAATCACATTCTTTACCATGTGCAATCATAAAATAGTCTAATATCTTCATTTTTTCAACATACATAGCTATTACCCTCTAAAACTAAAACTTTTGAAATAGGAAAAGAGCCTTTAATCACATTCTTTACCATTTGCAATCATAAAATAGTCTAATATCTTCATTTTTTCAACATACGTAGCTATTTTCAAAATTTTTTCAATTGCAAATGGTAGAGAATGTGATTAAAGGCTCTTTTCCTATTTCAAAAGTTTTAGTTTTCGAGGGTAATAGCTACGTATGTTTAAAAAATGAAGATATTAGACTATTTTATGATTGCAAATGGTAAAGAATGTGATTAAAGGCTATTTTCCTAATTCAAAAGTTTTAATTTTCGAGGGTAATAGCTACGTATGTTGAAAAAATGGAGATATTAGACAATTTTATGATTGTACATGGTAAAGAATGTGATTAAAGGCTCTTTTGACATAGAGCCTTTTGAGCCATTTTTTCAACATACGTAGCTATTATCCTCTAAAACTAAAACTTTTGAAATAGGAAAAGAGCCTTTAATCACATTCTTTACCATGTGCAATCATAAAATAGTCTAATATCTTCATTTTTTCAACATACGTAGCTATTTTCAAAATTTTTTTCATTGCAAATGGTAGAGAATGTGATTAAAGGCTCTTTTCCTATTTCAAAAGTTTTAGTTTTCGAGGGTAATAGCTACGTATGTTGAAAAAATTTCAACATTCTTTACCATGTGCAATCATAAAATATTCTAATATCTTCATTTTTTCAACATACGTAGCTATTACCCTCGAAAACTAAAACTTTTGAAATAGGAAAAGAGCTTTTAATCAAATTCTATACCATGTGCAATCATAAAATTGTCTAATATCTTCATTTTTTCAACGTACGTAGCTATTACCCTCGAAAACTAAAACTTTTGAAATAGGAAAAGAGCCTTTAATCACATTCTTTACCATGTGCAATCATAAAATAGTCTAATATCTTCATTTTTTCAACATACGTAGCTATTACCCTCGAAAACTAAAACTTTTGAAATAGGAAAAGAGCCTTTAATCACATTCTTTACCATGTGCAATCATAAAATAGTCTAATATCTTCATTTATTCAACATACGTAACTATTACCCTCGAAAACTAAAACTTTTGAATTAGGAAAAGAGCCTTTAATCACATTCTTTACCATGTGCAATCATAAAATAGTCTAATATCTTCATTTTTTCAACATACGTAGCTATTACCCTCGAAAACAAAAACTTTTGAAATAGGAAAAGAGCCTTTAATCACATTCTTTACCATGTGCAATCATAAAATTGTCTAATATCTTCATTTTTTCAACATACGTAGCTATTACCCTCGAAAACTAAAACTTTTGACATAGGAAAAGAGCCTTTAATCACGTTCTTTACCATGTGCAATCATAAAATTGTCTAATATCTCCATTTTTTCAACATACGTAGCTATTACCCTCGAAAACTAAAACTTTTGAAATAGGAAAAGAGCCTTTAATCACATTCTTTACCATTTGCAATCATAAAATAGTCTAATATCTTTATTTTTTCAACATACATAGCTATTACCCTCGAAAACTAAAACTTTTGACATAGGAAAAGAGCCTTTAATCACATTCTTTACCATTTACAATCATAAAATAGTCTAATATCTTCATTTTTTCAACATACGTAGCTATTACCCTCGAAAACTAAAACTTCTGAAATAGGAAAAGAGCCTTGAATAGGAAAACTAAAACTTTTGAAATAGCAAAAGAGCCTTTAATCACATTCTTTACCATTTGCAATCATAAAATAGTCTAATATCTTCATTTTTTCAACAAACTTAGCTATTACCCTCGAAAACTAAAACTTTTGAAATAGGAAAAGAGCCTTTAATCACATTGTTTACCATTTGCAATCATAAAATAGTCCAATATCTTCATTTTTTTCAACATACGTAGCTATTACCCTCGAAAACTAAAACTTTTGACATAGGAAAAGAGCCTTTAATCACATTCTTTACCATTTTCAATCAAAAAATAGTCTAATATCTTCATTTTTTCACCATACGTAGCTATTAACCTCGAAAACTAAAACTTTTGAAATAGGAAAAGAGCCTTTAATCACATTCTTTACCATGTGCAATCATAAAATAGTCTAATATCTTCATTTTTTCAACATACGTAGCTATTACCCTCGAAAACTAAGACTTTTGAAATATGAAAAGAGCCTTTAATCACATTCTTTACCATTTGCAATCATAAAATAGTCTAATATCTTCATTTTTTCAACATACGTAGCTATTACCCTCGAAAACTAAAACTTTTGAAATAGGAAAAGAGCCTTTAATCACATTCTTTACCATGTGGAATCATAAAATTGTCTAATATCTTCATTTTTTTAACATACGTAGCTATTACCCTCGAAAACTAAAACTTTTGAAATAGGAAAAGAGCCTTTAATCACATTCTTTACCATGTGCAATCATAAAATTGTCTAATATCTTCATTTTTTTCAACATACGTAGCTAATACCCTCGAAAACTAAAACTTTTGACATAGGAAAAGAGCCTTTAATCACATTCTTTACCATTTGCAATCATAAAATTGTCTAATATTTTCATTTTCTCAACATACGTAGCTATTACCCCCGAAAACTAAAACTTTTGAAATAGGAAAATACCCTTTAATCACATTCTTTACCATTTGCAATCATAAAATAGTCTAATATGTTCATTTTTTCAACATACGTAGCTATTACCCTCGAAAACTAAAACTTTTGAAATAGGAAAAGAGCTTTTAATCACATTCTTTACCATTTGCAATCATAAAATAGTCTAATATCTTCATTTTTTCAACATACGTAGCTATTACCCTTGAAAACTAAAACTTTTGAAATAGGAGAAGAGCCTTGAATAGGAAAACTAAAACTTTTGAAATAGGAAAAGAGCCTTTAATCACATTCTTTACCATTTGCAATCATAAAATAGTCTAATATCTTCATTTTTTCAACATACGTAGCTATTACCCTCGAAAACTAAAACTTTTGACATAGGAAAAGAGCCTTTAATCACATTCTTTACTATTTACAATCATAAAATAGGCTAATATCTTCATTTTTTCACCATACGTAGCTATTAATCTCGAAAACAAAAACTTTTGAAATAGGAAAAGAGCCTTTAATCACATTCTTTACCATGTGCAATCATAAAATAGTCTAATATCTTCATTTTTTCAACATACGTAGCTATTACCCTCAAAAACTAAAACTTTTGAAATATGAAAAGAGCCTTTAATCACTTCTTTACCATGTGCAATCATAAAATAGTCTAATATCTTCATTTTTTCAACATATGTAGCTATTACCCTCGAAAACTAAAACTTTCGAAATAGGAAAAGAGCCTTTAATCACATTCTTTACCATTTGCAATCATAAAATTGTCTAATATCTTCATTTTTTCAACATACGTAGCTATTACCCTCGAAAACTAAAACTTTTGACATAGGAAAAGAGCCTTTAATCACATTCTTTACCATGTGCAATCATAAAATAGTCTAATATCTTCATTTTTTCAACATACGTAGCTATTACCCTCGAAAACTAAAACTTTTGAAATAGGAAAAGAGCCTTTAATCACATTCTTTACCATGTGCAATCATAAAATTGTCTAATATCTTCATTTTTTCAACATACGTAGCTATTACCCTCGAAAACTAAAACTTTTGAAATAGGAAAAGAGCCTTTAATCACATTCTTTACCATGTGCAATCATAAAATTGTCTAATATCTTCATTTTTTCAACATACGTAGTTATTACCCTCGAAAACTAAAACTTTTGAAATAGGAAAAGAGCCTTTAATCACATTCTTTACCATGTGCAATCATAAAATAGTCTAATATCTTCATTTTTTCAACATACGTAGCTATTACCCTCGAAAACTAAAACTTTTGAAATAGGAAAAGAGCCTTTAATCACATTCTTTATCATGTGCAATCATAAAATTGTCTAATATCTTCATTTTTTCCACAGACAAAGCTCTTACTCCCGAAAACTAAAACTTTTGAAATAGGAAAAAAGCCTTTAATCACATTCTTTACCATGTGCAATCATAAAATTGTCTAATATCTTCATTTTTTCAACATACGTAGCTATTACCCTCGAAAACTAAAACTTTTGAAATAGGAAAAGAGCCTTTAATCACATTCTTTACCATTTGCAATCATAAAATAGTCTAATATCTTCATTTTTTCAATATAGGTAGCTATTACCCTCGAAAACTAAAACTTTTGACATAGGAAAAGAGCCTTTAATCACATTCTTTACCATTTGCAATCATAAAATAGTCTAATATCTTCATTTTTTCAACATAGGTAGCTATTACCCTCGAAAAATAAAACTTTTGACATAGGAAAAGAGCCTTTAATCACATTCTTTACCATTTGCAATGATAAAATAGTCTAATATCGTCATTTTTTCAACATACATAGCTATTACCCTCGAAAACTAAAACTTTTGAAATAGGAAAAGGGCCTTGAATCACATTTTTTACCATTTGCAATCATAAAATTGTCTAATATCTTCATTTTTTCAACATACTTAGCTATTACCCTCGAAAACTAAAATTTTTGAAATAGGAAAAGAGCCTTTAATCACATTCTTTACCATGTGCAATCATAAAATAGTCTAATATCTTCATTTTTTCTACATACGTAGCTATTACCCTTGAAAACTAAAACTTTTGAAATAGAAGAAGAGCCTTGAATAGGAAAACTAAAACTTTTGAAATAGGAAAAGAGCCTTTAATCACATTCTTTACCATTTGCAATCATAAAATAGTCTAATATCTTCATTTTTTCAACATACGTAGCTATTACCCTCGAAAACTAAAACTTTTGACATAGGAAAAGAGCCTTTAATCACATTCTTTACTATTTACAATCATAAAATAGGCTAATATCTTCATTTTTTCACCATACGTAGCTATTAATCTCGAAAACAAAAACTTTTGAAATAGGAAAAGAGCCTTTAATCACATTCTTTACCATGTGCAATCATAAATAGTCTAATATCTTCATTTTTTCAACATACGTAGCTATTACCCTCAAAAACTAAAACTTTTGAAATATGAAAAGAGCCTTTAATCACTTCTTTACCATGTGCAATCATAAAATAGTCTAATATCTTCATTTTTTCAACATATGTAGCTATTACCCTCGAAAACTAAAACTTTCGAAATAGGAAAAAAGCCTTTAATCACATTCTTTACCATTTGCAATCATAAAATTGTCTAATATCTTCATTTTTTCAACATACGTAGCTATTACCCTCGAAAACTAAAACTTTTGACATAGGAAAAGAGCCTTTAATCACATTCTTTACCATGTGCAATCATCAAATAGTCTAATATCTTCATTTTTTCAACATACGTAGCTATTACCCTCGAAAACTAAAACTTTTGAAATAGGAAAAGAGCCTTTAATCACATTCTTTACCATGTGCAATCATAAAATTGTCTAATATCTTGATTTTTTCAACATACGTAGATATTACCCTCGAAAACTAAAACTTTTGAAATAGGAAAAGAGCCTTTAATCACATTCTTTACCATGTGCAATCATAAAATAGTCTAATATCATCATTTTTTCAACATACGTAGCTATTACCCTCGAAAACTAAAACTTTTGAAATAGGTAAAGAGCCTTTAATCACATTTTTTACCATGTGCAATCATAAAATTGTCTAATATCTTCATTTTTTCAACATACGTAGCTATTACCCGCGAAAACTAAAACTTTTGAAATAGGAAAAGAGCCTTTAATCACATTCTTTACCATGTGCAATCATAAAATAGTCTAATATCTTCATTTTTTTCAACATACTTAGCTATTACCCTCGAAAACTAAAACTTTTGAAATAGGAAAAGAGCCTTTAATCGCATTCTTTATCATGTGCAATCATAAAATTGTCTAATATCTTCATTTTTTTCCACAGACAAAGCTCTTACTCCCGAAAACTAAAACTTTTGAAATAGGAAAAAAGCCTTTAATCACATTCTTTACCATGTGCAATCATAAAATTGTCTAATATCTTCATTTTTCAACATACGTAGCTATTACCCTCGAAAACTAAAACTTTTGAAATAGGAAAAGAGCCTTTAATCACATTCTTTACCATTTGCAATCATAAAATAGTCTAATATCTTCATTTTTTCAATATACGTAGCTATTACCCTCGAAAACTAAAACTTTTGACATAGGAAAAGAGCCTTTAATCACATTCTTTACCATGTGCAATCATAAAATAGTCTAATATCTTCATTTTTTCAACATAGGTAGCTATTACCCTCGAAAAATAAAACTTTTGACATAGGAAAAGAGCCTTTAATCACATTCTTTACCATTTGCAATGATAAAATAGTCTAATATCGTCATTTTTTCAACATACATAGCTATTACCCTCGAAAACTAAAACTTTTGAAATAGGAAAAGAGCCTTGAATCACATTTTTTACCATTTGCAATCATAAAATTGTCTAATATCTTCATTTTTTCAACATACTTAGCTATTACCCTCGAAAACTAAAACTTTTGAAATAGGAAAAGAGCCTTTAATCGCATTCTTTATCATGTGCAATCATAAAATTGTCTAACATCTTCATTTTTTCCACAGACAAAGCTCTTACTCCCGAAAACTAAAACTTTTGAAATAGGAAAAGAGCCTTTAATCACATTCTTTACCATTTGCAATCATAAAATAGTCTAATATCTTCATTTTTTCAAAATACGTAGCTATTACCCTCGAAAACTAAAACTTTTGAAATAGAAAAAGAGCCTTTAATCACATTCTTTACCATTGGCAATCATAAAATAGTCTAATATCTTCATTTTTTTCAACATACGTAGCTATTACCCTCGAAAACTAAAACTTTTGAAATAGGAAAAGAGCCTTTAATCACATTCTTTACCATGTGCAATCATAATATTGTCTAATATCTTCATTTTTTCAACATACGTAGCTATTACCCTCGAAAACTAAAACTTTTGAAATAGGAAAAGAGCCTTTAATCACATTCTTTACCATGTGCAATCATAAAATAGTCTAATATCTTCATTTTTTCAACATACGTAGCTATTACCCTCGAAAACTAAAACTTTTTAAATAGGAAAAGAGCCTTTAATCACATTCTTTACCATTTGCAATCATAAAATAGTCTAATATCTTCATTTTTTCAACATACGTAGCTATTACCCTCGAAAACTAAAACTTTTGAAATAGGAAAAGAGCCTTTAATCACATTCTTTACCATGTGCAATCATAAAATAGTCTAATATCTTCATTTTTTCAACATACGTAGCTATTACCCTCGAAAACTAAAACTTTTGAAATAGGAAAAGAGCCTTTAATCACATTCTTTACCATGTGCAATCATAAAATTGTCTAATATCTTCATTTTTTCAACATACGTAGCTATTACCGTCGAAAACTAAAACTTTTGAAATAGGAAAAGAGCCTTTAATCACATTCTTTACCATGTGCAATCATAAAATTGTCTAATATCTTCATTTTTTCAACATACGTAGCTATTACCCTCGAAAACTAAAACTTTTGAAATAGGAAAAGAGCCTTTAATCACATTCTTTATCATGTGCAATCATAAAATTTTCTAATATCTTCATTTTTTCCACAAACAAAGCTCTTACTCCCGAAAACTAAAACTTTTGAAATAGGAAAAAAGCCTTTAATCACATTCTTTACCATGTGCAATAATAAAATTGTCTAATATCTTCATTTTTTCAACATACGTAGCTATTACCCTCGAAAACTAAAACTTTTGAAATAGGAAAAGAGCCTTTAATCACATTCTTTACCATTTGCAATCATAAAATAGTCTAATATCTTCATTTTTTCAACATACGTAGCTATTACCCTCGAAAACTAAAACTTTTGACATAGGAAAAGAGCCTTTAATCAAATTCTTTACCATTTGCAATCATTAAATAGTCTAATATCTTCATTTTTTCAACATACGTAGCTATTACCTTCGAAAACTAAAACTTTTGACATAGGAAAAGAGCCTTTAATCACATTCTTTACCATTTGCAATGATAAAATAGTCTAATATCGTCACTTTTTCAACATACATAGCTATTACCCTCGAAAACTAAAACTTTTGAAATAGGAAAAGAGCCTTGAATCACATTTTTTACCATTTGCAATCATAAAATTGTCTAATATCTTCATTTTTTCAACATACTTAGCTATTACCCTCGAAAACTAAAACTTTTGAAATAGGAAAAGAGCCTTTACTCACATTCTTTACCATGTGCAATCATAAAATAGTCTAATATCTTCATTTTTTCAACATACGTAGATATTACCCTCGAAAACTAAAACTTTTGAAATAGGAAAAGAGCCTTTAATCACATTCTTTACCATTTGCAATCATAAAATAGTCTAATATCTTCATTTTTCAACATACGTAGCTATTACCCTCGAAAACTAAACTTTTGAAATAGGAAAAGAGCCTTTAATCACATTCTTTACCATGTGCAATCATAAAATAGTCTAATATCTTCATTTTTTCAACATACGTAGCTATTATCCTTGAAAACTAAAACTTTTGAAATAGGAAAAGAGCCTTTAATCACATTCTTTACCATGTGCAATCATAAAATTGTCTAATATCTTCATTTTTTCAACATACGTAGCTATTACCCTCGAAACTAAAACTTTTGACATAGGAAAAGAGCCTTTAATCACATTCTTTACAATGTGCAATCATAAAATTGTCTAATATCTCCATTTTTTCAACATACGTAGCTATTACCCTTGAAAACTAAAACTTTTGAAATAGGAAAAGAGCCTTGAATAGGAAAACTAAAACTTTTGAAACCATTTATTCTTTACCATGTGCAATCATAAAATAGTCTAATATCTTCATTTTTTCAACATACGTAGCTATAACCCTCGAAAACTAAAACTTTTGAAATAGGAAAAGAGCCTTTAATCACATTCTTTACCATGTGCAATCATAAAATAGTCTAATATCTTCATTTTTTCAACATACGTAGCTATTACCCTCGAAAACTAAAACTTTTGAAATAGGAAAAGAGCCTTTAATCACATTCTTTACCATTTGCAATCATAAAATAGTCTAATATCTTCATTTTTTTCAACATACGGAGCTATTACCATCGAAAACTAAAACTTTTGAAATAGGAAAAGAGCCTTTAATCACATTCTTTACCATTTGCAATCATAAAATAGTCTAATATCTTCATTTTTTCAAAATACGTAGCTATTATCCTCGAAAACTAAAACTTTTGAAATAGAAAAGAGCCTTTAATCACATTCTTTACCATTTGCAATCATAAAATAGTCTAATATCTTCATTTTTTCAACATACCTAGCTATTACCCTCGAAAACTAAAACTTTTGAAATAGGAAAAGAGCCTTTAAAACACATTCTTTAACATGTGCAATCATAAAATTGTCTAATATCTTCATTTTTTCAACATACGTAGCTATTACCCTCGAAAACTAAAACTTTTGAAATAGGAAAAGAGCCTTTAATCACATTCTTTACCATTTGCAATCATAAAATAGTCTAATATCTTCATTTTTTCAACATACGTAGCTATTACCCTCGAAAACTAAAACTTTTGAAATAGGAAAAGAGCCTTTAATCACATTCTTTACCATGTGCAATCATAAAATAGTCTAATATCTTCATTTTTTCAACATACGTAGCTATTACCCTCGAAAACTAAAACTTTTGAAATAGGAAAAGAGCCTTTAATCACATTCTTTACTATGTGCAATCATAAAATAGTCTAATATCTTCATTTTTTCAACATACGTAGCTATTACATTCGAAAACAAAAACTTTTGAAATAGGAAAAGAGCCTTTAATCACATTCTTTACCATGTGCAATCATAAAATAGTCTAATATCTTCATTTTTTCAACATACGTAGCTATTACCCTCGAAAACAAAAACTTTTGAAATAGGAAAAGAGCCTTTAATCACATTCTTTACCATGTGCAATCATAAAATAGTCTAATATCTTCATTTTTTCAACATACGTAGCTATTACCCTCGAAAACTAAAACTTTTGAAATATGAAAAGAGCCTTTAATCACCTTCTTTAGTATTTGCAATCATAAAATAGTCTAATAATTTTATTTTTTCAACAAACGTAGCTATTACCCTCGAAAACTAAAACTTTTGACATAGGAAAAGAGCCTTTAATCACATTCTTTACCATTTGCAATCATAAAATAGTCTAATATCTTCATTTTTTCAACATACGTAGCTATTACCCTCGAAAACTAAAACTTTTGAAATAGGAAAAGAGCCTTGAATAGGAAAACTAAAACTTTTGAAATAGGAAAAGAGCCTTTAAGCACATTCTTTACCATATGCAATCATAAAATAGTCTAATATCTTCATTTTTTCAACAAACGTAGCTATTACCCTCGAAAACTAAAACTTTTGAAATAGGAAAAGAGCCTTTAATCACATTCTTTACCATTTGCAATCATAAAATAATCTAATATCTTCCTTTTTTCAACATACGTAGCTATTACCCTCGAAAACTTGCCACATGGTAAAGAATGTGATTAAAGGCTCTTTTCCTATTTCAAAAGTTTTAGTTTTCGTGGTTAATAGCTACGTATGTTGAAAAAATGAAGATATTAGACTATTTTATGATTGCAAATGGTAAAGAATGTGATTAAAGGCTCTTTTCCTATATAAAAAGTTTTAGTTTTCGAGGGTAATAGCTACGTATGTTGAAAAAATGAAGATATTAGACTATTTTATGACTGCAAATGGTAAAGAATGTGATTAAAGGCTCTTTTCCTATGTCAAAAGTTTTAGTTTTCGAGGGTAATAGCTACGTATGTTGAAAAAATGAAGATATTAGACTATTTTATGATTGCATAATGGAAAGAATGTGATAAAAGGCTCTTTTCCTATTTCAAAAGTTTTAGTTTTCGAGGGTAATAGCTACGTATGTTGAAAAAATGAAGATATTAGACTATTTTATGATTGCAAATGGTAAAGAATGTGATTAAAGGCTCTTCAACAATGTCAAAAGTTTTAGTTTTCGAGGGTAATAGCTACGTATGTTGAAAAAATGAAGATATTAGACTATTTTATGATTGCAAATGGTAAAGAATGTGATTAAAAGCTCTTTTCCTATGTCAAAAGTTTTAGTTTTCGAGGGTAATAGCTACGTATGTTGAAAAAATGAAGATATTAGACTATTTTATG